>NW_026056241.1:0-169427 GCF_023757985.1 Alternaria ethzedia
CTTCCTTCATCAGGACTTGGACTTCCTTCATCAGGACTTGGACTCTTCCTTCATCAGTACTTGGACTTCCTTCATCAGGACTTGGACTCTTCCTTCATCAGTACTTGGACTTCCTTCATCAGTACTTGGACTCTTCCTTCATCAGGACTTGGACTTCCATCAACAACACTTGGGCTTCCATCATCAACACTCCATCACCATGGATGTCATCCGACACATACTTGACCACCCTTGGACAGATCGACATGGACCGTGCGCGACCACTCTCCTATCCTAGTCGCCTGAAGCTTGCTCTTTCCATGGTCCATAGAGATCACGTGCAAGGCTGCCTATTGGATAAGGCCACATCTCGCTAAACTTCGTCTCTAGCTACCTAGCCTTAAACCTATTCTTAAAAAGACTTAATCGCCGGCATCTCACAAACTTTAAACACACTACTGCAGCTAAGCCGCCGCCGCTATGCCTCTCTTCTACAGGCTCCTGCTCTTTATCGCGAAGATCTTACTTTAAGAAGACTACAGTCTTTACATTGTAAGCTTACTTAATACCTTTATTATATAGCTTTTGCTAACAAGATAAAGGGAAATCTGCGCCCTATGCTAAAACTACATAAATTCTACTAGCGTTAATAATCTACAGTAGCGTCTCCTAGCCTGCGAATTTAAGAGTATGCAGCGTCCTATTATCTGCGCCTATGCCTACAACTAAATCTAAAGGGCTGCTATCTAAGAAGACAACAGGGGTAAAGCAAGGTAGACAAGGATCGCTAGCTTAGACCTAAGAGATTAGCATTACTTAGTTATAGGCATCTTATTCTGCTAGGTGTTAGTCTAGGCTGTTCGGGTGATAAGCTCTATATTCTAGATATTCTAGAAATTTAAGCTGAAGGCCCTGCAACTCTTTGCCACAAGTTTTCGCCGAAGGCTTCAGATCGACGCGCATTGAGAAGCGACAAGAAGCCAAGAGCGGCGGGGGCGAACTCACCAGAATGGTCGACGACGTCAAGATAGCGCAGCGTGCAGCGCGATGGTAGCGACAGTGGTGATGGCAGCAACAGTAGTGTTGGCGGCGTCAAGGTCGGGCGACAGGGATCCTGCTTGCCAGCTAGCGATTCCTGGAGGTGATAGTTGTGTGTTTGAATTGGCGTCGACCCGTGGTGGCTCGTGGAAGTGGAAGTGCATTGCTGCGTTTCGAGTGAGGGCGCGACACGCGAGAGGGTGCAAAACCCCAACGCGGGGTGGCGTCGACAGGGCATGTACCATGAGGTGCGCTGGTTGGTCTGCGACGAGAGTTAGCTACCATGAAACAAGTATTGCACTCCACTCTGTCTTGAACGGACAGATGCGATGCAGTACCGTTGCTAAGAGATTGTTGCAGCTGCGCAAGCTCTGCGCAATCTCTTTGGATCTTGTTGCGCACGGCTGCCTACGCCGATGTCCCACAAAGCCTCTTGGTGAAGAAAAAGCTTTGCGCTCAGTGAGAGGTAGCCTGTCAGCTCAGTTGTTGAGGCGAGGGCTTAACAGAGCTTCTGTGGCTGGTGACAGTCGGCGGGCGCATGGGAAAGCGTACGATATCGTTGCGCAAAGCGCTGCGACGACGCGGCGACGTCGTGAACTAAACGAAACTTCGCATGGGTTTGCGACAAGATGCGACAAGTTCGAAAGAGCGATTGCGACGCGGTGGGGTGGTGTTGAAGAGAGGGAGCAAAGCTTTAAGTAAGAAGACTTTTCAACTGAACGCAAGAGCGTGGCCGGGGCTCAAGGCCGCGTACCAGAGGCTTCGGTGATCGGTGAGGTCTAGGCAGCAGTCTGTCGGCGTTGCAGTGGCCAGCGCGTGGTTGAGTAGCTGGTCGCAAGTGCGCGCGTCGAGCTGCTGCTGCGCTGCGACAAGCAGGCGACTGCAGCAATATGGCACGAGGGAGCTGTAGTGCGCGAGGAGATTTGGAGGTATCTACAACGTTGCGACGAGCTCAGATCAGAGCGACCGAACGAGGACTTAGGTGTGGTGGTGAGGTGGGGTGGGGTGGTTGAGGGCCTGCGATACTTGCGGACGACGACGACGACGACGGTGACGAAATCTCTGCAGTCTTGGCGACGGTGTGATGAAGTGAGCGCAAGGTAGAACAATCGGCGTGCTACTGGCGATGGGGCGTGAGTACGTAGGCGTCAGAGCAGCAGGCAGTTGGACCTGGGAGAAGACGTGTCTTTGCGGCAACAATAGAACGGTCGGCGCGGTAGAGACCGAGTGAGCGAGACCCGTGTCCACGAGGGATCAGGTAGATCTGCAGCGGCAATCAAGGTGCTCCATGATGATGGCATCGAAAGAACACGGTAAGGGCCGTGAGGCAGGCGTCGGTGAGTATGCTTGGGTTGCACGTGTTGAGCGCGTCGAGCGCGCCAACGGCAGGCGGATGACGAATGCTCAATGCGTGAGACACCTCTGGCAGAGCATCATGAGTTTGAGCAGGTCGTCGATGCGCGGTAGCGACAGCAACGTTGGTGGCCAGGAGATGGAGAAGCGTCTGGGAAGCGATGTGATCAGGCGAGTCCGAGGGCCGCATTGCTGGTTGACAATTGACAACGCTTGTCCGGTGGAGTGCGCGCTGTCTCGAAAGGCCTTTTGTCTTGTCGGCGAGAGGTTGCGAGGTCATATGGTCAGACATGCGACGAGGGCTTGAGACTTTCAACTGCGCAAAGCTACCTCTCTGTCTTGTCTCCAAGAGCTAGGCGCCATACCGCACCGGCGCAGTGCCGGGGGCGCAGGTCTCATCTTCTCGAATTACGCGCAGACGGCTTCGCGACTCTCTCACGGCGAGTAAAGGTCGAAGGTTTGTGTTGTCGAGCGGTGGGTGGGGGGTGGGGATGAGAACGAGGGTGAGTTGGCGGAGGTGCTGTCGAAAAGCTTTGCGCAAAGCGATATATGCGCCCGCCTCGCTACGTCATCAAGACTTTCGATGATTAAGGTCAGATCTCGTCGGCTGGCGTGCTACCGTTCAGGTGACCTCGATTGGTTTATCGCGCGTTGCGTGTGGTGTGCAGTCGAGAGTGGGTTGTTGCTGGTGCTGTCGAAACGCTTTGCGCAGAAGACGTTTGGCACTCGCCTGACTACGTCATCAGTGTTTCTTGCGATGAATATGATTTTTTTTCAGTGGGCTTGTTGCTTTCCAGAATCTTCTACTCCATCGCCAGCTGTGTGTTGGACGCGGAGGAACATAGCTGTCAACTATGCAAAATCCGTGGCGGTGGGACTGTAGAATGGCTTCGCGCAAACCGATGTTTGCGCCTCTTTCGCTATGTTGACGCATGTCTCTCTCGTGACGAGTGTGGAGTCTTGATAGTTGTCTTGTCGCGTCAAGTAACGCCTTACTGCGGCGCGGTGAGCTGCGTGGGCTTATCGCTGACAGACGACATTAGACCGGCGGCCTCGAGAAAGTACGCTTCAAGGAGTGGGTGGACTTGTCGCTGACAGTCAATACTAGACGTGCAGCCTCGAGAGGGTACGCTTGTGGGTTCGCATCGCATTGTATTTATTCATTTGGTTGCTAAAGTACATCTCATCCACCCATTTCCTTCACACACAGTTCCAGTTGGTACTGTTGAGTCTTCTGTTCCTCTTTGACCATTTTCACGCACTCCTCCGCTTCTTCTGCTTCCATATTACACATGAGAGCTTTGTCGACGGGACGGGATGCGGTGCGTTTGATTCTTTGAAACAAGTCTTTCACCATACGCGTCCATCTGTTTCGTGCTGACAATGCAAGCCTGCCCTCATTCTGCGTTTTACGGATGGTTTGCGTTGCCTCTAAGATACCCTGAACATGTTAGTATTGGTAGTGGCCGTTGCGGATATGCTCTACTTACGCATGCAGCTTGTGTGGAAGTAAGTGGATCCCATAGACACTGGCGTTTGATCTCGTTGCATAAACCGACGTTGGGTTTCTTGTTCAGCTCCTCCAGTTTCCCTACAGGTAATCTGAGTACTGCAAGACCTTTGAGTGAAGTTACGCGCGACAGCATTACATAGGCACTACCGTTCGAAAGCGTTTGCCCTGGAACTGATGACATGTCCACGATGACCTTCTTGAAGGTCTGCCCTTGGCTCTTGTAGTCTGTAATCGCGTAGGCTGGAGTGAAAGGTAGCCCGCGAAAGCTCCAAGATCCGTTGTAACCCTTGAGCTTTACGGACGCTTTTGCGGGGAAGAGAGCGATGCAGTTCTTCGGAAGGCCAGGGTCGACCTCTGGCAAATCTTTGCTCGGAAACTTCAACTCCACAATGACGTAGTCGGGGACGTCCCGCAGGTCAAATTCGTCGAGGCGGCCATTATCGGATGCGTCCCTGAGCCGGTTACGGTCGTTCTCACTGAGTCCAATGCCACGAATCCATCCCAAAGTACCGTTTGTGATTTTTAACTCGACATGTAGATTCTTCGTGATCTGGATAGGCATACCTACGTGGAGGTACAGCTTTGATTCCATATTCTGGTGCTGTGATGGGTTGAGTTGGCGGATCAGACCGAGCGTCTCGAAGCCAACACCATATTTGTTTGTGCGTGATGGCGTGTATGGACATGCGTAGCTGAACAGCGTCTGGTTTAAGGCCTTGGAAGTTGATCGAGCGCGTTGATAGTTGAACTCGCGACGAACGTTGTGTCTTCTACAGATCATGATTGTATCTGGGCCGGAGAAGTCGCTGAGATCCGCTAGTCCTTGGCTGGATGCCTGCTCATCAGCCGTGTCCCCTGCTGGGTCAGGACGAATCAGCCGAGATGTCAAAAGTTCCCAGTCCTGTTTCTCTGCGGTGTGGGTGCGTATACGAGACAACGTAGCGACGAATTTGATATCATCTTCATCCACCTGTTGTTGTCGCATAACCTCGTCCAAGTTGATCACGCGGTTAAGTTGGTGCCAGAGTGTTCCACAGGCAACTCGGTATGTGTGCTGAAAGTCCTTCTCGGCATCCGCATCCGTCAATTGGGCATATAAGTTGGTGTCACCCACGCAGGGTAGTTGATAAAAGTCGCCAAAGAAAAACGTGTCCACGTTGCCGAAAGGAAGACCTGAATCGCCTGTGGACTTGGCGCGCTCAAGCGCTTGGTGCATCTCAGCCAACGTGCGCTGGCCGAGCATCGAGCACTCATCGACAATGACACAGTTGACACCCCTGCGATGTTGTTAGAAATCGACATAATGAAGCACAGGTTGACGACATACTTGAACTTGTTTTCTGACTGAGTCTGCAAGCGCTGTGCTTTTGCTTGGGACACTTCCGCAGCAGCCTCACCGCGACACACCAGCGAGAAGCTGCTATGGATTGTACTCCCGTTGACTTGAGCCGCAGCGGTTCCTGTGGGAGCTACAGTGACCAGCTCGTGTCCCTTGTTCATGGCGTCATACCAGGTCGTGATTGCTTGAATGACCTGGCTTTTCCCGGTACCGCCCACCCCAGTGATCAAGACGCGGTTCGCTTTGTAGTCTTCCCCCTTCTTCATACGTTGAAGACATGCGCGAACACCCAAATAGAAGGCTTTGGTCTGCTTGTGGTTCAGTGTCATCATCTGCTGTATCCGGGAGAACTCCTGCAAGCCAAACTCTGTGAAATCTTGGGTGCTACGCTTTGCATTGTGCTTCCAGGGGTTATCTCGGTCGCTGTCGGCTGGCTCGTCCAACGGGTCATTGGGCTTGGGGGCGTTTCCATTCTGGCGCTTCTGTTTGACCTTCTCGTTTTCCCTGGTCAGGTCATCGCGTGACTTCTTCGCAAGCTTGCGACACTCATCTCCGCGGGCTTCATTAGTAAAATCGGTGAAACCAGTATCAACCCCTGGCATGTTTCCTGCTTGCCACCCCTTGGGATTGTCGAACGCCTTGTTCTTTCGGAGAAGATCCATCGTTGCGCTCAGCTCGCCTTTGCGACCTACACTCCTTTGCTGTGCTTCGTACTCTCGCTCAATCCGCGCAAACTCTGAAGGGTCCATCGCAAGTCCGTCTTGCACGGCATCGCGCTCTAGAGCATAGCTCACGCGTCCCGCGGCACTCTCTTTCGCCCGATCTTGTTTCCGCTCTTCCTTGGACTGCTCCTCCATGTCGTTAATCTCTTGGATGTTGTCCATGATCTGTATGGCCTCATTGCTCTGTTGGGTGTTCAGAGCTTTGAAGGCCTCCAACGCTTCCCACCAGGATTGCTCGGTGCTCTTGAGATCGTCCAAGGTCGACCAGGGCTTCAGGTAAACAAGCAGCATCTTGGCAAGTCTCTCCTTCTTGGCAGTGTCATCGGTCTTCGCGTTCGGAAAATTCGCGCATATGGGTACCGGGGTACGTGACAGTTTCCGCTCGTACATCAGATGTGTCTTTTCCAGCGGGTGTTTCGGCTGAAACATACCGCGGACGTGTGCGTGGGCGCCTTTCTCCATCTTGTCTTCCAATGCCTTCCGTTTTCCTCGCGTCTCACGAACGAAGTGAGAGACAAATTGGTAAAGAGACAGGCCTTTCAGGTTTGTTCCGCGATAGACGTAATCTTGGACTGCGTTGCTGCGGATGATCTTGCCGGTCTTCCTGTTCAAGCGCAGTGTGCTTGAAATCCCGTTCTTGGAGTTCGAGTCGTCACCAGTGCTCTCGTCGGGCTGATCGTCCCCTGTGTGCTGAGCGGCCGCGGTAGTTTCGTCTTGGTCTTCGTTCTCGAGGTGACTTCCGTAATCTTCTTCCATATCGCCGTTAATCAATAGGTCTTCGACTCCCGCCTCCGGAACGTCTGGCTCCTTGCCGTCTTCCAAGTCCTTGATCCATCCTAGAAAAGATGCCAAATTGACTTTGTGGAACTGGTCGGAAGCGTAATGGTCCTTTTTGTTCACGATATATGAAGCTAGCGCGCTGTACGACAGCTCTGGACCTAAGTCAGCACAGTCACATTCAAAGACAATTGGCTCCTTACCTGCTTGACTCTGAATCCTGTTGCTTGTGCGATTGATCATTGATTGACCGTTCCTGGCAGGGCCCCGATCATCTGGGCCCCTGGGTAGATAGAAATCGTTCATTTTCTGAGCCATCCGGACAATATCGTTAAACCGTTCCATAGACATCTCCGATTTGGTCATGTATTTCGTCATGTAGTAGACCTTGCAATAGCTGCAGGCGCCAAGGAAGGTAGGCTTGCAGTCCTGATTTCCACGCATGCAACTTAACAATACTGGCGAAAAGCTGTTGATCCATCCGTGTCCACGTTCAAGGATGATTTCTCCGACGTTGTTGATAAGTGTGTCGTCGTTGTGGTTCATAGGATATTTGTAGCGACACTTTGGTTTGCACTTTTTGTTTGCTCCGCAGGTGTGTCTTTGGACCTTGTACATAAGCTATAATTCTAGTCAGTACGGGCACTGGTTAAACGATGAACACCCCATCCACGCACCTCATATTGATCCAGGCGAATCAGCTCCGATGAAAGGTCCTTGGCCACAACGTCCGTAGGATCATAGCTAGTCGGCGTGGGTGTCTGATCCTCAGCATTGGGACTCTTGTCCTCCGGGGGTAATGACGTTTGGAACTTCTCGACTTCGGCTGCAGCTTTCATGTACCACAAGATATCTTCGTAGTCGGCTTCATCCAATGGTTCTTCTAGACGAGGGATGGGTCGAAAACATTCGTGGTCGTTCTTGTCGTTGTCGTTGGGTACGTCCGGTACGTCCAGTACGTCTTCTTGCGCAGTGACAGCTGTCTCCAACGAAGTCTTCTCTGTCTCTCCCTCCCCATCCGTGTCGGCGCTGTCTGGTGTTGGAATCGTTGTAGCTTCGCATGCTTGTGGCTCGGGTTCGCGGGTTTCCGGCTCGTTGTGCGGTTCTCGATCGACGTCGGTGGATATGTTCGGCGGTGGCGCTGTTGTGTGACTGTTCTGGGCATCTGGGTTGTTATCGGTATCTTCGTTCACTGGATAGACATTTGTTAGCAATGACAAAGTGGTCGTCGTGTAGTGATGCCTAGGTATGTATCTTACCTGCACTCGGGCTTGGAGTTGGCAGCTGCTGCGCGGCATCGCGGGTAGCGATGCGCCGGAGATCGGCCCGAGCTCGGCCTGCTCGGAGTTTGTCCGACCGAATTTTGGCTTCCTCGTCTTTCGTGCGATGGAGGTGACCATCGATGCCGTTCGTGCAACAACCATCCACATACTGTGTGATCCATGCTTCTAACTCCGCGTCCTTCATTCCCTCGAGATTCAGCTTCTCCATAAGGTCGCTGCACTTTGGAAGTTCCTTTAGCCAGACTAGGAAGTGCAGATGAAGGCCGCCGTGCTGATTAGTCTCAACTGTGCCGTAGTGTCCGTTCGCATAGCCAAACAGTCCCTTGTGGGTTCCGTTGCCGATCAACACATCGGTAACGACGTTCACCATGATGTCGAAGTATTGGGCTGAGGCCACGGGGTTGTTCGCCGCGAGCGCTGCGCGGACCTTGGCGGTGTATTCTTTGATCTCCTCGTTCTCTTTTTCAAGGTCAATTTTGCCGCCGCACAACTTCACCATAAGCCTACTATGGCCTTCTGGAGGACTGATAGTACACCAGAACTATGCGAACGTCAGTCGAAGAAAGGTCAGGAGTATGGTCTAGACTTACAGCTGGACGTCCGTACTTGTGTATCATTCCCCATATCTCGTCGCGGCTATTGCGACGCGACTGGGCAGTCCCTATGACATTGCCAGTTATGGCGCGTACTGCTCTCACAAGATCCTCAAAAGCTTTCCTATACTGCGCTAACGATGCGTCATTCTCTCTTTTGGGGTCAAGCACAGCATCCAGCGTCGCCGCGTCAAGCTTCGAGATAAGTTCCGCAGCCTTCTGTCCATAGGCCGAATTGCAGCGAAGGCATGTCAGCCTCCTAGTTTCCATCCGTAGATATGTGTTGGCCGTTAGAGGTAGAAAGAAAGGATGGTCGGCAAATCCAGCGCCCTGGACCTCAATCTTGTCGGCTCCAACAAGACCTTGGTACCTGATGAAGCGGGGGCCACGTCGAAGTAGAAGTCTGATGTGTTCCTGGAAGGAGAGCTTGTACGGAAGATGCGGATCGGACTCGTATTTTTTGGGCCATGGGTTGCATCCACCCACCCCCAATGGATAAAGCACGGGTAAAATGGATGGTAGGTGCTTCGGATCGTTCTCATCGCATAGTTCGTTGCTACGTTGGAGAGTGACGGGTAGTCCTGTGATTATTTAGTCAGCTTGGGCCCAACTGATGATCACAACCGATTTGCATGGCTCGTAAGCCATGCAAATCAGCTGTATTGAAAGCGGCCGAACCTACCAGCAACCTTTTGAATCCCAACCCCAATCTTCTCTCTCTGTGGCATACCGGTATGGTCCATCAAGGATATGGTACTTCTACTGAAGACGAATGGTTCCCTCTCACTGCCATCTCCAGTAGAATCTTGTTCGCCATGGACCCCTCTATCTATATCAGCCTCGGGGCTCGCTCCTGCGTCGACCAGGTCCTGCTCGGTTATCGAGGCCTCATTGCCGTCCACTGACTCATTGTCGTCTTCTTCAACGGACGCCGCGGCCTCATCGTCAAGGTATTCTTGGTCGGCGGATGGTTCTTCGTCGGCGGATGGTTCTTGTTCGGCGGAAGAAGAAGGTGTCGCACTGGGTTGCTTATCGCTCGGGGCATCTGGAGACGGTGACGCCTCGGCAGGCATGATGATGCTTTCGGGTATCCCTCCATCATACATCTTCGCAGCCTCTTCGTCCCATACAAGATCTTCATACAGAGGGTTGTTTCTCTTAAGCCATTTGAAAGCTCGGAACAACTTCTGGGGATCGACGGAAAGCTGCTGGCGGAACGTATCAGACTTTCCTTTGAAGTTGACCAGGTTGACCTGGATAGAATCGGCGAGAACGTCTGCTGTGAGAGGCAGGCTCATTACGCGGGTGGCCATTTCGCCATAGTTGTGAGTAAAAGCGAGCCAGTGTCCACTGGATGCTCGCTGGCGCGTTTTAAGATCATCGGAGATAGTGCGCTTGAGCCAAAACATGGCTTGGAGCGCGCGTCGCGAAGCTATCGCCATTTGCTCAACCTCACTCAGGCAAGCAAGCTCCTCCGGGATCTCGCCCGTGAAGGTGAAGTTGGCATAACTTTGCTTTGGTGGTCTCGTGTTCTTTATCCCAAGGTGATCAAAGCAGCCTTCGCACATCTGGAGCCGCCCGCCCACTACGCCAGCCTTCTCAATGAACTTGTTCTTCAGGATCGGCATTCCTTCGACGCTGAACATCTTTTCGTACTTGTCTTGATATTCTGGATCTTCTGCCCATGTTCGTTGGTGCCATGCCATGAAATCTTTGGGAACTTCCAGGGTGTCGACGCTTTGGAGGTGTTTGTCGATCTGATCATTATCAAGCTTCTTCCAGACACGCTCGAGTACACCACAGACACCACAGATTCCTCGGTGCTGGTATTTGTTTCCAAGGCGTTTGCGAGCACGACGCATGAGGCGTGTTTTTGCGTGCTGACTGGTCAAGTTCCTGGTAAACCAGTCTCCAAAGTTCTTCGAAGGGACGTTGACATTAGTACCGAAGGCTGGAGTACATCAGTCAGCAAACATATACACATAAAAGCAACAGATCCGCCTCCGGGTTCAAAGCTGAATGGAAATTGATATACTTACCATGACGTGTGCAATAGTCGCCCACCTCCGCGGCCTTCCGGCACGTCCTTAGCCCATATTCCTTGTCAGGGCCCTTCTTACTCGAGCGTAGATGCACAGTCTGTATGATCATGGCACAAAGTTTGTTTGTACGTTGCACCTTCTCTCTGCCTTGGTCGCCTGTCAAAGCTGGGCCATTATCACTGAACAAGGTAAGTTTGCTGTTGAGGATTCACGCGACAATTCGATCTTACCTGCTCTCCTTCCGCTTCTCTCCTGGGTTAACAGAGTAATCCCGAGACACTGGTCCAGCGCCTGTTAAAGGCGTAGCTTCATTCTCGAGCGTCGTGGGTGCAACATGGGGTAGCGATGGTGCGGGTGCTAACTTTGCTGGACGACGAAGAGTGCTTTCGGAGGCCGCACGCTGAAGTCTCTTCTTCTCAGCTCTTTCTTCTCTTCTTCGTGCGGATCTAATAGGCTGGGGTGTAGGCGTACGAGTCACGATCACATGGGTAGCTGCGTTTTCGTGACCTGTTGGGTAATGATGCGATTGTTGAGAATTCGTGCTCGTAGTCATGGGCGCATACGAAGATGTTGGTGGATGGTATCCGAAAGTATGCAATAGCTGCTGGACGCTTCGAGTCGATGGATTGAAGTGGGACCGGGGCGCCTCGTAGGTTTGGTACTCTTGCTGGCCTGGCGTACCATAAGCGTATGGTGATGAGTACTGACTTCCAGATGCATGCGTCGAATAACCTATCTGAGGGAAGGCGACTGGTCTCACCATATTAGCCATGTGTGAATAAGAGGCATATGAGGAGGGGCTCATCATGTGTGATGTACTGGCGTAGGCTGGAGAAGGCACAGGAGTATACGTCTGAGGGGAGGCGACTGGTCTCACTATATCAGCCATGGGTGAATAAGAGGCATATGAAGAGGGGCTCATCATGTGTGATGTACTGGCGTAGGCTGGAGGAGGTACAGGAGTACACGTCCGAGGAGAACTTGCGTACATTTGTCCGGGACTTGTTGTGATGTGGTTCGGGTTGTAGCTTTGCAGTCCTGGATAGGGCGAGACATATTGACGCGGTCTCGCAGCTTGCGCTAAAGACGGCGTCACATATGGTAGAGGGCGATGCCCTTCGTGTTGACGCACTGCCTCTTGATACTGCGGGGTGGGGCGAAAGGCTTGCTGTGACATGTCATGTTGGTATTGAGATGCGAGCGGTGCGGCCACTTGAGGATAGCCTGGATGTTGCGATGTATTCCTGTGGTACTGGGGAACTGTTGAAGGAGTGCTAGAAGGTGGTGTTGGAGGAAGCGCGTGATTTGGCTCCGTGCGTTGTACCGGGGTAAACGAATCACGATGCCTGACCGGCCCTATCGCCATCACTGACGCTTTTGGACTGGATATTCTCGCTTCAACTTGTTCATCCCTCTCATAGGGATGGCACTGGGACTGCGGAGCGTTCAAGATATTGAGATGGAACTGGCCCGAGTGTAGTGGTGCGACTGCCACTTCATCTCCATGTTTATCGAATACTCTCATCTCTGTGTGGTTCCAATTTCCATTGTAGTGGTGGATTTCGGCCAGTGTTGGAATCGATACCACGTTATGTCTCGCAGCTGGTGCATATGCGACGCGTTCCAGCTTCACTTCCTTTCTCACACCGTCCTTCTCTGAGACCACCAGTAGCGCAGAACCCCATCCATCTATGGCCAGTTGGGAGCCATCTTGTGTGGCAATGGTATCAGCTTCAGCCCGAGCCGAAACAAAATCGTGCAGCCACGCCTTGTTATTCGTAACGTGAATCGAAGCAGCCGTGTCGAGAATCCAGGAACATACCTCAGGTATGCTCTTGAAGTTGATCTTTGCGATAGACTGCGCGGAATATCTCTTCACGTAGCCATACCTCTTCTTCCATTGACAGAAACAGCATTCGGTCGCGGACGATGGCCATATGGAACTCCAAATGCTCAGTATCTTGGTAGTGAGATGATGCGCGCAGTCAACCAATAAGGCTTTCAATGACTGGAATGAGCAGCGCTCGTAGAGTTTGCAACATTCCGCGAACCAGGTGGAGATACGCTGAACACAGGAGTTCGAGAGGGCTCTCAGTGGCTGGAACAAGCGGCGTTTGTAGACTTCCAGATACGATGCGATGGCGACGATCCAGCTGAATATGTCGAAGTTGAAGCGGGAGACAGGCATGTCTGCATTGCGGGGCATGCGAGTGTCGTTATCAGAGTGATCTGGGCACGTACAGGGCGGTTCGTGTTTGGCACCCGACCCATCTCGGGCGAAGGACCAGACGTCCAAGCTCATGATATCGGTAGCAGAACACTGCTCCAGATGCTCCAGCCAAGCCTCATCATCTTCACTAAGTAGAAGTTGACTGGCTAACTCGCGCATGTTCTTGGCGTATTCGGCGGGATGCGCGAAGAGGGCTTTGTGGACATCCTCGGTAACGCGCTGCTTGAACTCGGCTTGTTCCTGGTTGGGAAATAGTACGTAAATAGCCTTACGGATGCGCTGTCTGAGGTTGGTCTGTTCGTAGTCGGAAAGTAGTGCGTGAAAAGCCTTGCAGACGCGATGCTTAAGACTGGTAAACAGAGAGCGCCTTTGACTCAGACTGCTGCCTGGTACTGGTTCGGGCTGGTCATTGAGATTGCGCTTTGGCATAGGGTATGATTGCGATGGCTTTGATGGCTTTGAAGGCTTCGAAGAATTAAGACTGGTCTCTTCGTCGCTTTCCTTAGCTTCCTCCTTGACAACCACAACACGATCATACTCTGATAAGAGCTTGTTGTAATTGTCGGCCATCAAGTACCAGACACGCATCCGCTTACTCATAGACGTGGAGAACTTGTTGTAAGGGAGCTCATGACGTAGCAAGTTATCTCTGCGGTACCACCTTTGCCGAAACCATGTATAAGCATGCGCCGACCAAGTTTGCCAGCATCTTGTAATTGCTTTGACTAGCTTATGTACATATTGGCCCAGCAAAGATGGTATGAACGGGAGGCATAGCCCAAGCATACAGCTTAAGGCTACCCGACAGAGAATGATAGTAACCAGCTCACCATTGCTGCTCTCACGCACGCCCTCATTGTATTGCGGCTGTGTGCGCGATGAGCACAATAGCAGGACTGAGCTTAGTCCGCCGAAGCTTAGGACCGTGAGAAGAAGAAGAAGCAGGCGCGCGCTTCGACGTCGTCTCAACATATCGTATCGAATACTGCGCGGTAAGCATGGAAGCAGCAAAAAGGATTGCAGGTACACTGAGGTAGGATCTGAAAAGGTGACGATTGGTATCGAGGGTGACCACTGTCGCAACAGCCTTCAGGACTAGGCAGAATTTGGGCGAGCGATCTACTTTCCAGTGCAGCAAGTCGGAAACAACCCGCAATTCTGATATTTCAAATGCGACAGCGGTGTGTGTGTGCTTCGAAACAGAGACACTTACGTAGATAGTAACGCGGCCGGTTGCGCGACAGCCGACGTTACCTATCTAGGTAGGTAGTACCCAGGTGGTCAGGCAGCGACCACGACACTGCGGGTTCAGCTTCGTGAAGGCCCAACGGTAAGGGCCCCGCAACGTCGTACCTGAGTAGATGAGCAGGGACATACCGAATGCAAGAGGTGAGACAGTTCCACAAATCGTGTCGAGTAATGGCCCTGGCATGCTGAAGTATACCGTCTCCATTAAAAAAAAAATAACGTTACATACCTACCTAGGTATCAACGGTGTATGGTTACAACATGGTCGAGCTGACCGTCGAGCGTATACACTTCGTAGTACTACTGGAATCAACTATCACTGCTACGAGGTCCTTACTCCGCTGTTGCCAGAGCCGTGATAAAGGGCGGCGCTTCAAAGTAAGAACGGAGAAGTTATGCACAAGCGCACGTTTATTCATCGAGTTCGCTTGCAGCGTGCGAACTGGGAACGTGCGCCGAACTCTTTTTTCTCTGCGTTTCTTGTTCGTTGGGGGTGGGGCGTCCCATACTTCGCGTCTACATATGGATGCGGATGCAGATGCCGAGCCAAGATCGTACTCCACAGTGGGTCTATCTAATCTGCAAGGACGGGACGAACGCCAACCTTCTTGTTTGCGCGCTCGTCTCGTGATGATCCGATTGCAATGACTTTGAAGGTACCCTGGGTGGTTGGGTATGTGATGACTGTGATTTGCCGACGACTGCCCAGGTGATTCTGAGCTGGTACGCTCCATGTACATCCACGGTACGGCGATGAGTCTCCTCCTCATCACATCTCACGATACTTATCCAGGAAGGGCTAACACTACCTAGGTATCCTCTTTGGTAAGATTTCAGGATTGAGTAGCGCTTTCTAGTGAAGAGCCTTCCCGGGCCGTATGCTGATAGTGCTTGCAGTAGCGTAGGAAAGCAGCCACAGGACGAGCGATTTTGACCAACTTTTGGAAACACAACCAAGAGGGTTTAGGGGCTTGCTTGTATCGAGTTGAGAGATAAGCGCAGGGCCGATGGTGGATTCGAATTCTCGGCCAAGGTTTGCGGCAGCTATTGGTGCTTCAGTGGAGTAGCTAGGTATACCGGAACGCGTGACGGAGCGCATATCGTGTAAGACGACATGGTCTATACTACAATATGAGAGAAACCACTACTTGGATCAAACGACTTTGGCGGTTTTGTGCAACTCTAAATACGTTCAACTCTTCTCCCAATTCTCAACATGGTGACAATACTTGTCGATTGTTACGACTGAAACATGAGAAAGACGGCACTACTCGATTGCGGGTCACGTAGTCGAAAAATACTTAACCTTGTCACACCGCAGACATTGCCAGATGAGGATAAGGCGGATGTTTGACTTGGTGATCTCGATCGAGACAGTACCCTGTAGTCATTAAACGACCGTACCTACTTGTGGGTATCAGTGTCGCATGTTGCTTGCATAAGCTCATGACATTTGAGTATATAAGGACATGAGATTCTTCTCCTCTGAAGTCCCAAGCTACAGCTCGACGACTACATCCCCCAAGCTTTTCTGTGTCGACCACGAAGAGCTCTTCTATCGATCATACGACCTTTATACTTTTTTGTTGAACACCCTTTGGCAACGCTGCCACGATGAGCTCACTAGTTGTGAACCGGGGAACGGAGGAGTAAGTATACCTTGGTACCTATCAATGCAAGAGATCTTGTGCTAATGCCAATCAGGGTTATGAGGAAACTTGACCTCGAGAACACTCTCATCTCAAGGATGCAGGACGAGCCCACATTGCCCATCAATGCCACTGGTTTCGTCACCAACTCTGCCGCCTCTACCATCAGCCCGCTGAAAGCCAGGGTATGTCACTCGAACGTCTACTTTTGATGCTTTACTGAGTCTTGACGCAGCTGGTTCATCTATTCGTCGAACTGGTACATTGCCGGTACCTTCATGCGGACCCTGAGAGCAGGTTTGCCAACAACACCACCGTTGTTGGGCGTAACTTCAACTTTTCGGGGATGATTCCTTCGGACGCAAACACCGCCGCGGTGGCACATACCGCAGCGGACCTTCGCATGCTCCGAGCAATCGTCAACGGTACGTGGGAACCACCAGCAAGCGACCCAGGCGCGCGCCTTGAGTAAGTCATTCCAAACCCACGTTTTGGTGATACATGTACTGACAGCGTGCAGTAACAGGTCGTTGGGCGTCGCCGAGGGTGGAATCTTCCGTCTCTCGGAAACACACCATCAGGTGCAGAACAGGCTGAAAGACCAGTTCAGACTTAGGTACGGGGGCAAGCCAGAGCGTGAGGTCCACACGATGGCTGTTGAGGAGCGTATGCGTGGCTACCCATGGATACTTGACGCACGCAACGCAACCCCTCCCGCGAGCAACGCTCCTGCGGACATCGCAAGATGGCGAGCTGGTTTGCCACGCGCCACCCCAGGCGAGGTTATGCCACATCAACTCGGTATGATCTACCTCGTCGAGGAGACCTACAGGGGACAGCTGTCCTTCAGTGACAAGACACCGGTCTGGAAGACTCGGCTTGTGCCGCAAGCCCTCTACATCCTCCAAGACCCCACTACCACCTCTGAGCTGGAGGGACTCGGTCCTATGATCGAGTTCACTCCCTCCAAGCGACCCCGCGAAGAGGATGAAGACTCATCCCCCTCTTCCAAGCGTGTGAACTCTAGTCAATAGGTGTGCGAGGAGGGTCACCATTGACGGTCAAACGTGTAGGGAGGCTATTGGAGGATTTCTGCTCTGCAGTAGTCAGTTGGTTGAGTTGAATTGGAGATTTTGTACTTAAGTATTCTTGCTGGCAAGACATTTGACGGACTTTGTGGGACGGCGCATCAGGTTGTACATAGAAATATCATCGTATTCCATTTGTTTCTCTTTCCATTAGTAAAATGAAGTGTTTGATAATAATCATGGTCTTGAAGTGTCGGGCTTGCCCTTTCAGTGTGGTGGTCTTGTTGCTTTGTTCGTTACCTCGATCAACTTGAATATCGCATACTAAGCGAGTGTCCGTCATATTTACGTGGCAAATGCTCATGTTAACAGGCGACCGTGTAGTACTGCCGCCCAGATGCTGAGAAGTCCATCACTAGTGTGTACTGGGCGATGAGTACGTTTTGAACTCGTGTTCTGATGGCCAAGCAGGCGAGACGATAGCGCCGGTTTGTACTCTTTAGTGAGCTCTTACGCTCGTTATCCAAGTCTTGCCCTGTGGGCGAGGGGATAGCAAAGGTGTTCCGCTGTTCCGCTTGAGACCCGAAGGCTGCTGTACCGTACAGCTGGTATGTTCCTTGGTTACGACGACGCTTCAGCATGGCAGCTAACAGTGGTCAGACGGTCGTCGTGGCCAAGTTATAGCTCACATGAGCGTTCCCTTCAGGAAACACATGTCGCCATGCAGCCCGAAACCGAGGTAATAGCGTAAGGACTGATTAGGCTCAAACACGAAAGGCAGAGTAAACCATGGTGGTTTAGCAAGGTTGCGCTAGAGCGTCGAAGGGTTCTGGCCCGTGAACAGTCTCTCGGTAGATCCCTTCTCATGACATCAGAGCAGAAGAGTTTCCTTGCGACTATGTCCATCACGACATGTCACGACATGGAATTCCCCCTACAGATACTGTGGAGTGGCTGAACAGACATCGGCGACTTCGACCTTCAGGCTCACCTCGGAAGCTTCGTGGGCCTACCATGCTGAGGGTATCAGCCTGCCAGGCGTGCCCAACATGACTGACAAGCAGAAGCGCATGAGAACAAGACTGATCCTGAAGACCATCTACCCCAACTCAATGGTCAGAACCGATGTGACCGTCCGCAGAGATATGTATGAAAGCGCGATGGCGCGACGGGTGCCCAGAACCCCGAATCTGCGACCAAACGTGCTATCAATGTAGTCGGGGCCGCAGCTTGATCGTCAGAATATACGCAGGCTGGTGTCGGAGGGTGCGGCGAAGCGAAGGCGGTCGTTCGAGCGTTTCGAGGGCGAGGGTTGAAGTGGCGCTAGGGTTTGTTTCTTGCTATCTTTCAGTCAACCCTCGCTACTATGTCTCATGTAAAACAGGGCGCAGATTCAATCATACTCCCTCTGCGGTAATCAATCTACAGGTCTCGCGAGTGACTTTGCTGGCGCGGTTCTGTTGGTCCTCGGTTGGTGTCGTACACATGCGCTGATTGCCATACTGTCGGATTGGATTACTGAAGCCTTCTCGCTGTACGTCGATGACCTGGACGATTTCGCTCGTCGGATTTGCGTGTGAGTTCTGTCACTGGAAAGCATATCTAAAATGTCGGGGGCTTCGAGGTTCGGACGTCACGCGGTAGGCCCCTGACGCGCTGCTTACGCGTGGGGCTCGCGCCGAGCTATGCGGCGCTTGTAGGCGCTTAGTCACCCTGCTGGATAGGAAGTCGGTCACGCATGGTCTTGCATTCATGCAGGCACTAAGACGATATCTTTCTGAAAACTCTTGTACGGAGAGTAAAAGCTAGAATGCGATATCTTATCTGGAACGCAACTTATCTACCTAGGTATACTTATTTTCTGTTTACAAGCGCACTCTACCGACGAACTCAGGTACCCGTCCAGTTGATAGGTGAGCGGCCCGTCTCGCTCTCCATTGGCTCGAACAATTCTTCTGGGACCCATTCGCCTTCTCGAATACTCCGTGATGGCTCCGCGAGTATGTATGCTTCGCGGAAATGATCGCCCAGACAGCCAAGAATGTTCTTTTTGGAGCTTCTATTGTCTAACTGGTTTGATAGTTCGTCTGCCATAAGCCTATTGTCTAAGTGGATGCGAACTGTGGGAAAGCCTGGGAACGTCCAAATATCATCTATCTAATGCGAGGTCTTGACAACGTTGCGAAGCTGTTCTGCATCTGTAATCTAATCTGACAATACAGTAGGTGCAGTAAATTGCAAAGCATTTAAAAGGTTAATGACACTTATGCCGTCGTCCCTACGAAGCCTCCTCAGAAGCGTATAGAATCTGGCCCTTGAAGATCTCGAGGCTCTACCGGGATAGTATAGGCCTAAGCATTGACACGGTGGATCAGTGACTTGCATGGAACTGATAGCCTTGATGAGAAGCCTTTGAGGAGCCGTATCATCGAGTAAAAGTGTATGAAGAGTAGCCATAGCACGTAGACTAATTTCCCAACGGCCCATACGATGTGTAATGCGGTGCTCTTCAGAAAACAGTACATCGAGATATGGGTTGATTCGGAGATGGCTCATGTCCAAACAGGCAGCCGAGTATTCAACATAAGATCGAAGAGCTGTATTGGGTAATCTCCCTTGAGGCAGATTCTGAGGGTTCAAGTTAAGATGCAGCTGCGATTCAGTATCGGGCAAACCGCGAGACCTTGCGATCAAAGTCTGTATATGCGGATATTTGCGTGGCGAATGCAACCAGTAGGGGTGCTCCATTACTCTTCGCATGTTCGACGCAAGCTGTGCTTCTGGGAAAGTACAGAAGTTCGGGACATTTGGCAGAGGATGCGACCTCCAGTTATCGTATTCCACAGGCGTACCCGCTGTCTTGAAAGCACTAGCTGCTCGGTTCGTGCTGCTCCTAATAACATCGAAAGCTGAGGCACGCCAAGATGGGGAGACCCACAATGCACGAACTTGTACTTCAGGCCCTGCAAAGTCGAGTATCATATCCAGTAGCTCACGGATACCGAGGGCGGTGTGTACTGAGCAAGGGGCTGGCTCAGACAGGTGTGATTGTAACTGCTTTGTAGCAGGTAGTTCGCTCGGTATGTGAGTCTGATAAGTGGCTATGCGCCTCTCTATTCGCTCGTCGACTTGTACTCTCCACTGTTCCACGGCCGATTGTTCATTCTGCGAATAAAGTGGTGGTGTTTGTGGAGGGAGGTTGAACCTGTCAGACATCTTGTATCTAGAAAAAAGGGCCTGTTCGCGGTGCGGCGGAATAGAGCGTCTTGTTGAATACAGCGCAACAAGGAACCGGCGTCTGTGTTCCTGAGGTCCCAATCTTGGCTGTTCGCTGGGTTCGGGGGAAGGGGTCGTTGGAGCAACAGATCCCGCGTCGGATGTCATGTCGCCTGAATCAAATGTGGAGTTGACGTATTGGTTGGATTTGAATGCGAAAGGGTGGGGATACGAGAGGCCCTGGGGACGATGGTGCAGGCGGCGGCCTATCTAACGGTACGCCCTCCGCCCTAGCACACGAACGCCAATCTCTCACGTCTCCAGCCGCCATCGCGTGCCACACCAACACGTCACCAACGCTTCGTCCTAGGGGTTGCGACACTGCAGTCCATGAAGTTCCTCTCAAGAGCATTGAATATGGTGTCTACCGCTCCGTTTGACCCCCCCTCAGCAATGCGCACGACGAAGCCAGGCCTTGACCAGAGGCGCGATACTACCTAGGTAAGTTAACAGAAGGAGGAAGTCCGCCTTCGCACAACCTCGACCAGCACGCAGCCACCCACAGTACCAACTACAGCAGCGCCACAATGACCGGACGCCTCAGCACCGCTGCGCTGCTTTGCTGTACTCTGCTCTCACGCAACCGGGAAATGATCAAACAATCCTCGTACGAACCCTCGCTCTCCCACCTCTGAAACGGTGCTTCTGACACCTCCTCACCCTATCACATCCTTCGCTGGATCGCACCGCCACGAGACGCCTCTGCCTATGAGGAGACAAAGGACACGCGCATGTTGGAAAGACTATACATGTTCACATACGGGAAGCGTGCAGCAATGCTGGTAGTGCCACAAGCGGATTGGACGTTGGAGAGAGGATGTAACTGTTCGTCAAGCACCGGCATCGACGAAATTTATTGGTGTCCATGGTAGTGGACGAGCAATGAGTCTCCGCCTAGCCTTGGATGGATTGGTGCCGGAGTGTCACTGAACACATGTTGGACGCAGGCAAAGAAGGCGGTGGGAGGATCCCGAAGCATACTATTGCTATATACAGAACAATAGGGAAGCAGTCGGTGCACGCAGGAGACTGTTGCGATGCAAAGACAAGCCCGATCGCAATGCGCTGGAGTTTCAGCGCTCAGGTACTGCCCGACTCTACGACTGCTCTCACTATGTGCTGACCCCAACCCCCATTATTACCATGAACTTGAGAACTATACCTCAGCTGTTCCAGTCGATGGGATCTCGATCGACGATAGCCCCAGCGGGTTCGAGAAGATCTTCCGATATCCACGCCATTTCTCTTGATCGCCTATCAGGCTCGGCTTTCATCTGAGTATAGCGAGTGAAGTTGGCCCGCGGCGTTTGTGCACCAACGTTGTCTGACATTCTGACACTGTCCAAGTAGACATGTATCGTAGGTGCACCAGGTATATTCCAGATGTCATCAATACAGTGTGAGCGCTTGATGTCATCGGCAAGACCATGAGCGTTCGCTAGCCAAGCTTCGTGAGTGGTGGAAGCAGCGTCTTGTAGCGCAGGCAAAAATTCGCAAATCCGTACGCCATCAACGTTCTCCACTCTGACTAAGAGTTTGGTGCGCCCGGCTACACCACCTCTGGGGTCATTGTGGTAGAGACCTAGAGCACGGCAAGGCGGGTTGGTGACGTGCATGGTTCCGATACTGTCTAGCAATTCTTTGCTAGCAATATAGTTGTTGGGTACAAGTGTTTTCAGGGATGGCGAAAGCCTTGGGGACGATGAAGGCCGCAGGGTAATCTCCCATCGGCCTAGACGGTGTTTAATCTGGTCATTCCTTGCGAAAAGCGCATCGAGGTAAGGGTTGATCGATAACTGACTTAAATCGAACCAGCACCTTGACCTACGCGGAGGCTCGCTGAGTAACCCTTGCACGAAATGTGTGTGCCAAGAGGCACGTGCATAGTTGGCGAGCAATTGTTGTCGTAGAGGACTTGAACCTCGTGCAAGAGCAAGCCGTGCTGGGAAGTACTTCGACTTGTGGCGTCCGAAAAGACCCTGCGCGAGTTGATTCATTACATGCCGCTCGAATTGTACTATTTCCTCCGGGCTAGGCTGTAGAGGCGCGACAACTCGTTCGTTGATTGGCCGTCCGTGTTCTATGGGCTTGTACGACAGAGTGCTGAATAGTTCGGTCGAATCGCGAATTGCGACAAGTGCCGAAGACCGCCAGCTTTTCGAGACGCCGCATGCTTGAATCTGCGCGTAAGGACCCGCAAACTGTATGATAGCATTACGTAGCTCGGCTATTCGAAGCATCCGATGTTCTGAGCGGCGATGGTTCTGGTGAGAGCCTCGCATGTCGTTGGGTCGAGTGCTGAGCGCTGGGGCGAGGTAGGAGAGACCGGTGATCCAGGGAACAACACTGCAAAACCAGAAGAATGGTATTACCAACAGGAAAAGACCAGCTACCACACATGATAGATATGAGGAGCGCGCATTCTGGTAAGAGTAGTCTGCTATACGCCTCCTCACCTGGCGTTCGGCCCGTCGTCTCCAGTCTTTAACGGCCGACTTTTCGGAGGGCGAGGGCGAGGTAAATATGCGTATGCCCAAAAGCTCGCCAACTTTGGTTCGTAACTCGCTCTCCAGCACGAATGGAAAGCATCTGCCATCGAAGGGTTTTACTGCTTGTGCATACGATGACCAATGCTCTCTGCGCAGTGCCTGACGAGACTCTTCCGTGTCGTTATCGGTGGGTTGTGTTGCTCGTGCATATGATATCCAGTGCTTTATGCGTAGGGCCAGACGAGAGTCTTGTATATCGCCATCGATAGATTGTGCGGCGTGTGCGAATGATAGCCAGTGACCTTTGGGACGCCAAGCCCTACGACGGGATTCTTCCATGTCAGCAGCAGCGATTAAAGAGGACTTACAAGGCTTGAGATTCTGCTTCGCCAGCGATTTCAGTACCTAGTGTGCAACACGGATAATTGCCGCTCTTAACGCTGCCCAGGTCCAGTGTACGCGTGTACCTAGGCACGCGGTGGAAGAAATTGGCCGGACTCTGCCTCACCAAACCAAGCTTATCGATAAGTAGCTGTCAGGTCCCGGCCCCAAAGGGCCCAGGCTAACTCAGCATCAGCTATAAATACCTTACAATCGCTATTATAGCTTAGTAGCAATTCGCTTCTAGTCTTTTTTAGAACAATACACCTAATTATAGTCTAATATTGTGCATCTAGTATTTAACTTAACCTATTATTTAATAGTAGCAACGTTGTTTAACGCTCTCTTACAACACAACAACAAAAGAACAAAAGAATATAAATAACTAGAAAAGTAGAGCTTCTAATTCTCTAAATTTTTAGTTATTAGGATATTCTAAACTAAGTTGTGTGTGCAGAGATATAGGGATGTAAAAGAAGCAACTTTGTTAAGTTCGGGGAAATATTTCCACCGCGTGCTAGGTGCTAGCGGACCGACCTCGGCAAGCTTGAAATTACCCGTCCACGGGTGCACTTGGGGATCACCCACGTAGCTCAAATTAGAGACACGCACATCTTTCCACACTATGGTGGAGCGATCCGTCAATGATGCGTAGCACCTTATTCCAGAAAGAAAAACAACGGAAACTCCCTAGATCCTACGTTGACGTTAGGTTGCCTACTTTGCATACCTATTTCTATCTTAGGAAGGCTACAAACCTGTTCGGTTTTTACTTTATATGAGGTGGTAGCGAGCAGCGAGCCACTGGCACTCTGACAACTCATCCTTGGAGTCATGGCCATGGAAGCAGGTGTGTAGCCGCAACCGAGAGATCTCGTGATGGTAAGCAGGTTGGTGGTATGAACCGACAGTACTATTTGATAAAGCAGGCATGTCACATGATCCCGAAAAATCTTTTCTCAAATATTTTATCGACACCGCAAATTATCTGCCTCAACGTAATGGCTACATTCGCGGCAATGAACATCATCACGACAGTGGCGGCCATTACCTCGCCAGGCAGGGTCGCACCCATAAGGCGTACTCACGGCAATCCCGTTATCGAATCTCCCGATGAAAGATACTTCTGCTTGGAGGAAAATAAATCGTATCTGCAAGCGATTATAGAGTGGTGGCACAATCTCAGGACACAAAGGAAATACCTTCGCATCGCGAACCGCAATCATCGAGAGTCTGCACTATACCGTCTACCTAACGAGCTTCTCGAGCAAGTCGCCATGTACCTCCCTCCCGCCGACCTCCTAACGCTCGTTCGTACTTGCAAGCATACCGCAATCTTGCAACGCCGACGTTATTTCGATCAACCCGCTCTACTGGTGTACTGGCGACGCATGAGGCGCGATGTCTTCGTGCTCGAGAACAAAAGCTGGGGTCTGCCTGGGATGCTGTGGTGCGACCGTTGCAGCGACATCCACCCAAGGACTTGGTTCGCGAAGACTTTGAGAGATGCGCCAGACGATGGGAGGGAGTGCACGTTCGCACGGACTGCATGGACTCACTGGTGGTTTCAGCGTCGGATTAGTGTGCCGGAGAGGGTGTGATATTGGCCTGGAACCAGAAGTAGCTATCAACCAAATCAAGGATGTTGCAGCTACCACTGGACTGCAGCTTTGATGATGCTAGAATAGGAGAAGGTTAAGAGTGACAGAGTGCGATCATGCATACTGATAAGAGGGTGACAGATCCTCTAGGCTATTGGCCATCTTCGTAGGATACAGGGAAAATCCTTTCATTATTAATGGAACCAGTATCGTTAAAGATTCGTGCCACCTTGTACAAGAAAAAAGCTAAACATGCCTGCAACCTACATTAACGTAGAAACCTGCAAAGTAGGTGATCTAAGGTTGATGTAGGCTGCAGACCTGTTCAATCTTTTCCTTGGTTGGCGTGGTGCTGTAAGTAGCTCGGAACAGAACGCTTCTAGCTGTGCTCCCCTTGTGCGCATATGAAGATGGAGCTTATGAGCTGAGTATGCCTGTGTTGGCGCGTATGAAATAAAAGAAAGTAGGCAACGTGCTAACCATGCCTGACAGTACCGTAGTAACACCAATGACTCTCACACCTCCCAATCAACATTCGATCGTCCAGTCTCAGTCTTCATAGGCTCGAAAAGCTCTTCAGGGAGCCATTCGCCCTCTGTCGTTGCTCTGGGTGGCTCCGCGGACATATAGGCGGTGCGGGTGATGTGAAATTGGTATCCTAGGGACGTGGGAGCTGCCGGGTGTCCAATTCCGTCCATCGTTGCTGTATTGGCGTTTTCGATGTGAAGTATGTCGTCCGACATATCGTAGCTGTCTAGATGAATGCGAAATCTGGGCGTGCCAGGCATCCGCCACACGTTGTCGATCCAATGACCCTTTTCAGTGACCCTGTTGCGAAGCCCCTCGGCGCTCTCCGCCCACTTTCCTAGTAATTTCGGTGCGCAGTCATCAAGCGCATCAAGAAGTTCGTTGACGCGTATGCCGTCGTTGTTACGGATTCTCTTCAATAGCGCATGTGTGCCCCACGCTGACAATCCGCTGGCATCGTAACAGTAAATGCCCAAGCATCGACAAGGCGGGTTTGTGATATGCGTTGATCCGATAGCTTGTACTAGTAACCTCTCTGACGGTGAGGCACCCAGAACAAGATGGCCGGGTGTCGCGTTAGGACGTAGACTAATCTCCCATCTACCGAGGCGATGCAGGAAACGGCCCTTCTCCGAAAACAAGAGGTCGAAGTAGGGATTGACCTGGAGTTGTGTCAAGTCCAGCCAATAGAGCTCCGTATCGCGAGATACAGAGACCGTGCTATCGTGGTATTCGTAGTTGGCCTGGCTAACATCGAATTCGTTGAGAGTGCTTGCAACCGAATTCGGCAGATCACCCAGTTGCGCTATCCTTGCTGGAAAATAGATGTATCTCGGGAAATACGACTTGTTCCGCCAACTAATCATACGGTTGATATGAAGCGCGAACTGTTCGATCTGACGTTCACAGAGTCTTGGTAGAAGGTAAGCAGCTTGGTCAATAACTTGTCCGTACTCAATGGCCGGAGATGTCGATATCGAACGAAACGCCTCCTGGTTGCGGCGGCTTGTAATAACACATATTGCAGAGGATCGCCAGGCATCCGAGATCTGCAGTGCCCGGACTTGAGCTGGTGGGCCCGAGAGCTGCAGTATCAGGTCTAGGAGCTCGGGAATTTGAAACACTTGATGCTCTGAGCGACCCAGTGGCCGTGACGCGGATGTCGTTTTGCTTGTGCCTTCCGGGATGCATGTGCTAACGTTGTAACTGGATATCCGCTTCCTTATTCGGCGATCGACTTGCTGTCTCCATAGCTTCAACGCTGAAAGCTCCGCTTCTGAGTAGGGCGGAGCTGCTGCTGGGGGTGTGTTTGCGCGGTCTTGTATATGGTACCACTCCAAGTGGAGTTCCAGTTCTCTGGTATGTAGGTGTCGAAGATCACGGTATGGCTCATAGATCGAGTGGAGGAAGAAATTCCTAGGATCAGCCTGCAGAATTGACTTGTTGGCCCTTGATTGGATTACTGAAGATAGCGCGGCACCCATGGTCGCTTAGCAGGAAGGGGTCGGTTGTGAAGGTTTGCGAAAAATCGAAATACAGAGTTTAAGAGGGGTTAAGTAGTCGCCGCGTCTGCTTGTATAGGTGTTCTTTGTACGTGCCACAGTTGCTGGTACCACGAGATGTGTATGGCCTGGAAAACCATGGGCGCTAGCTAGGATCTGGCTTAGCGTGACCACGGCTCAAGCTGCCTGTGTAGGCAATGCTTCTGGGTTTCGCGCTCGAATCTGACATCTTCTGGCGGTAATCTTGAGCGTCCAAATTTGGGGTTTGGTAAGTCGGTAACGATAGTCGCCAGTGTACATTTGAACGAGTCAATGCTTCGGCAGCATGTATGTCGCAGCCTCAGATTTCTGCTGAGCGTCATACCAGTGCTGCAGAATACATTGCTGCGCTGTAGCAAGCAAGCGATCGCGATGGTATCATGAAGTCGGCAAGACAGTTTGGAGGCAGATGCAAACTTCCGAGAAGCCTGGACTAGAGCGTTTAATCGAAGAACGAGGTGGTTGTGCAACGCTCCAGATACCTAGGTACTTGTAACCGCGGCGAAGCTCTACACCCCTGGCGACGCTGTGCGCAAGTAAGTGAACAGGCAGGTGGACAGCGGAACAATCGATATACTGCCGGTAATGGGCGATGGACGATGAAGGAGTTATACGTAGGCGTTGAGGTAATGGGTTGCTGATGGACACGCGTCTTTTTCGCGACAACGGAGCGATTGACGCGTCAAGCGTAAACACGCTAATGAGGTGAGCAATTACGCCGCCCTCGGCGACAGATGAAAAGTGCTATAATGCGAGCAAAGTGATGCAGTTGTCGAAGACGATGCTTGTGTCGCGCCCATGAAAAAAACGAGCACTCCAGTGGGTGGTGCCAAAGGTGCAACGCGACGAAATATCGGGTACAATGTATATACTTTATAACCCACTATCACCTCCTACCCACCATTCATGTTAGCCCTCACATCGGACGCGAACTATCCAGATGTTCTCGAATTTCGCGGCTTTGCGCACGATGTAGAAATGTTCCAATCTCTGCTGGCGTTGTTACCTGGCACGTGCCTGGGAATCGCGCTCGGCTGGAAGTCGCTATCCAGGTTCCACGCTAACCCCAATTGGACGCTGTCTCCCACCTGCCGCTGTATTATCGCAGCTTCCCTGGCCTCTCTAGCTCCTCGCCTTTCCACACACAATGTAAGTACCCCCCACATTCTCATCTCGCAGACGAGCGCTGACATGTATAGTGAAATGGCCGGTCGCGGAAACTTCAGTTTCCAAAACAACTATCCCAACCAGGGCCACAATGGCCCTTACCAAAACAATCCGAACCAATGTGCCAACCCGAACCAATACGCCAATTCGAACCAACACGCCAATTCAAACCAGTATGCCAATTCGAACCAATTCGCCAATAATTCGCAACGCAGCGGAGCTTATTCCAACTCTCACCAATCCGACAATAATGTGCGATACGGCGCGTACAATGCGCAGGACTCAATGGGAACGGAGTCGCGAAAGAAGATGAAATGTCAGTCAGCTCGTTCTTTTAGTAAAACGAAATGCTAATTAAGATAGTTTACACTCCCAATGCACCCAACAAGATTGACTACGATATGGCTATGGCAGTCGCGCGCGACTATCGCGACACAACTTTTGAGATAATGAGAAATGGTGAAGAGCTTATTCCTTTGCATTCTTTGCAAGTCGATCAAGTCAACGAATTCGAGGATTCGCACAACATCTATATGGAAGCCGAGCGAAAGGTGAACGAGTACCTTGCACAACAAGCCAGCGGACCTGTTTCGAATACGACTACTAGCACTCCCCTCGATACGCCGGAACTCCGAGCCCTGATCACCTCGATAGTGCGTGAGCAGATCGCAGAGATCTTACAGCAAGCGTCAGCTTCTATCTTGATCGGCAATCGTGGGAACATGCCTGCGAATGAGCACAACCAGACTTCGCCTCTGCAGCAGAGCAGTGCGCAACCTGGCCAGACTTCGACAAATGTTCCATCCAATAGCCAATTCATCAAGCCGGAACCTTGATCCGTCCCTGGTCGATCCGCCCTCCCGAGATGTTCGATTGAAGTCGCAGTATGAAGCAGCTAGGCTGCCAGCCGGCACCTATAGGACGGCTCCATCGACCAAAGACTCCAAGCTTTAGAACAGAATATGTCGAATCCGACAATTCGACTCCACTTCGACGCCTTCGAACGCACAGATAGTTCGGCGAAGACATTTGACCCTACGAAGGAGTTGGGCAATGAATCCTTCGATACTCTGAATGATGCTGCTGCTCGGAGCTGAGCTCGCGTCAGCATCTAAAAGCGATGTTCTGCCGCTGGTAGCGGTGCATACATTGCCTGATACTGGTCTCGGACCAGTCACAATACTAGATTCGTTTAGTCTCTGATACTAGCTCTGCTGGTCACCATACTGGCTCTGCTGGTCTATGATACTGCATTCGTGCGGTCTAATTATATCGCTGCTGCGATAACCCATATCAGCTGCGCGCTGATCTTTGATACTACTGGTGTATGCCGGTTTCATGTACTCATAGCTCGTCTTTAAACAATTTCGATATAATATGTACCCATGCAGCCTTCTCCCGTGATGTAAATGCAAAAGACTAGCCATATGTTGGAGAATATCGTTGGGCAGCACCAGCACTCCAAAAGCAAGAGCGAAAGAGAGCAATGTGATACTCGCCTCGACATCACTACAATTGCCAACACAACTACGACTGGGATGAACCTAAAGTTAAGCACTTCTAATAGAAACATGTGTATTTTAAAGAGATACAGCATAGCTGGACACCTTCCGCCTGATGTCCAGCAGGTCGTCGAGATACCCGAAGCCTAATCTGTTGTACAAAAAGACTTCGCAAAGCAAAAACAAGAAAATGAAAGCTATCCGATTGAACTCTCCAGCCTTCATCGATAGATCATGATGGCTTGAGCCCCGGTATCACCCAAGAGTCCCGACCGTCTCCGCAGTGACATCCCTTGGGCGAGTACCACTCCCCGGACGAACAAAGCCTCTTGGATTATTACCATTTCCCGGACGAACGCCTCGAGGGTTAGCACCATTACCGCGAATGCCTCTGGGAATGGTATCTCGTCGACCTCCACTTATACCCCCGCCGATTCTGTTAGGCTGGGCAGCAGCATCCCGACGGCAGCCACCTAGTGGAATTTTGATGGGAGCGGCATCCCGAGGGCAGCCGCCTCCTGGTGCATGTCTGATGGGCTCAGCTTCGCGTCGGTAGCTGCCGCCGCGACCTGGGGTAGGGTCTCTCTTAGGAGAACCTCCAGGGTGTCTTATAAGACCACGCTTGCGTCCACCCCAGTGCGAGCCTTGATCTCGCTCGGCCAAGTCGTCTGCCGGGTCGGTGGCGCGCTTGCCTCCCCATGGGACGTTGTGACCTCGCTCGGCCAGGGCCGCGTTCGATATAGCGAGGCCTTCGGTGCCCGAACCACCTGCTGGGAGTCCGAGAGCTTGTTTAATGGGCTCGGCTTCTCGTCGATGGCCGCCAGGGCTGTTGATCTTGATTGCCTCAGCATCGCGCTTGGGAGTCCATGGCACTCCCTTTCCACGCGCAACCACATCGTTCGATGCCTCAGCATCGCGTGTGCGGGGCCATGTGACAAGGCGACTACGGTCGGCCAGGGCCTCGTTGGAAATAGTGACTCCACCGGTGTCCAGGTTACCTTCTGGAAGTCTGATAGATCGGTCGATGGTCTCTGCATCCGCATCTCGTCGATGACCACCAGGGCTGTTGAACTTGAGCCCCTGTGCATCCCGACGTCTTCTGGACGAGCCACCTTTTGGAAACCCGATAGCCCGCTTGACGGTCTCCGCATCTGCATCCCGTGGAACGCCACCTGCTTTACTCCCGAACCTTCCGCGTGCTTCGAGGACTTCAGCCTCAGCCTCAGCCTCGGCCTCTCGTTTCCCTCGTCCGGTGCTGGTATTGACCATGCCCCGAGCTTCAATAGGTCCCTCTTCGGCCTGGCGGCGTGCTTCCAAGGGCTCGATGAGAGTTATAGGGATTGCATCTCGTCGATGGCTTGCGCTAGCAGACGAGATATCATGAAGGGATGTCTATACCCTATTAGCGAAGACCTAGGGATATGAATATGAGATGAAATACCTTGACGTCTGAGACAGGTGCTCCAAGGACAGCAAGAGAGAAGGAAAGCAATGCGGTGACTGCGTGTACGCGCATATTGGTATGAGTGGAAAGGGAGAGTATTGATCTACGGAAATTGAAGATGCGTGCAGATTGGTTGCGGTTCAGTTGATGGAGCTACCACCTACAGCGAGAGGAAATCGCCTGGTACTTTGTCCATTGATCAGGCTCACCAAGTACAAGTATATCTAGGATATCGCACGCCGTACTCATTTCCGCTACGCATGTAGTGGCGCTTCGATCCGTGACTACGCCTCACCCTGATGAACACCTTGGAAACTACTGATGCCAGGTCGATTGCATTGTCTAGGCACGCAGGATGATTTTGTTGTGGTTATCCGTATAACGATTGGAAGAGAGCCAAGAGAGCATAACGATCGCGGCACAAATCAGGCAGGCTGAAACCCAGTCACGTGAGCCTGAGACCGAAAACGCGTCGCAATGCAACATGCTGCTCCTCACAACTTCTATCACACCACATAATCACATTTCGAGCTTCCCGAGGGTTTCTCAAAAGGCCATTGTATAGATCTGGTGTCCATGCGTATCATATAGTCCAGAAGCCTACATCTAGGCATTGCTATTGAGTGTCTACACTTTTGTGCATTGCGTTGTTGCAGGCTCCAAAGTCAACTTGCACTTGCTTATATTATTCTTTCCACAGCTTAAGGCAGTGCATGTCAAATCCAGCCACGTGGTGCTTGAACAGCAGGATGCGGTATTTGTGGCGACGCACTGAGATGGCTGTGACCAGACACCCTCCAACCCGACTTCGGCAGCAGCCTGATGCGAACCTTCTTCGTATCCCTCGCAGTGTGCCAAGTTGATGGTTCCTGGAATTGACCCTGAGTCTCCTTGGGCAGACTATAGATGAGAGTCGGCATGACCGATGTCTTCCAAACACCCGTTCCCGTGTCTCTTGCGGTTTTGATGATCGTCAAGACCAGAAAGATCAGGGACAGGAGGAGTAACAGGAATGGGAAACTGAGCCACTCCCACTGTATAGCAATGATGCTTTGTGGAGATAGAGCATCGCCCGAAATCATCTCTACGCTGACAGATGATCGGATGACGTTGGTCATGGCGGTTGCCAATCTCTCCATGTGGTGAGTGACGTTGTTAGGAAACAGAAGTGGATTGAATGCCAGCTTGCGCAAAGAGGGTCCATCGGGGTAGTTTTTGTATCGCAGGGCTGGCTTCTGTCCCTTGATAGCGGTGTAGTACGAAGGAAAGAAATCGTCGAATCCTATCATGATATTTGACGCGGTGGTATTAGACATGCTGAAGCTTTCGTATTCCGCAGTTGAGTTGGTACGGGTGGCAAGAGGCGGAGTGATCGTCACATCTTCATCAAAGATAGTCATGGTGCCATTTTCACTCTCCAGCTCCACCGGATAACTCTGCCATGGCCATGGCCACGGTTGATCTGTCGTGTTCAGGTAGACGGCCGATATCGTCTCACTATATTGACCCCACGCGTATGCTGATGCCACCGTCTTGACGCACCAAGCCAAAACGCATTCATGAGCAACAGGAGTTTCATTTCGATACACACTATCACGGCCGTCGGGCGCCGAGACAATGAGTGTGTCCAGGATTGGATTACGAAGATGCCTGAAGTTGATCGAGCCGCCAAAGACCGGCGCCTTTGTCTGCATATCAGTCAATGGCATCACACGTACGAGCAGAGCCTCATCTGTTGGCTTTTCATTCCCACCACCAACAACATACCCCGACATCAGTACAGGCGATCTACTTGTTGCGTTCAAGAAGTAGCCACAGACTGTTCTCTCGGCGTATGAATCGTCATCAATTGGGCGAACATGTGTGGCGGTCCAGTCGACTTTCGTCTCTAAGCACGCGAATTGCAGTAAATTTGTCGCTTGTACACATTCGCTGCACACGCCTAAAGTTTCGTATGGGGGCCAGTTACAGATGCTAGTAGGACAAGAGAGTGGTATGTCGGGGCGTGTAGTGTTGGCAAAAGGCGTAGGGTGGGTCCCATTCCCTGCGAAGTACCGGCCAAAGAGGTCTCTGAAAGCGGGGTCCACAAAATTCGTCTCGAGTCCTTGGAAGGTTTCCGGTGCGTAGAGCGGCTCGTACTGCACTACCCTTGGTATCGATCCGGCGTTAGACTGTGTCATCCACTCGTCTGGGAAACTGACAACTTGCTGAAAGAAGGTGTCGATCGCAAGAAGTAGTACAATTAAGAGCGCGCCGAGCGCCGCTAAAGAACGGCCCTTTGTCCGGAATAGTAACATTAGGGCACCCAAAGGTCCCCTGGAAGCTTTGTCGAATATCTCAAAATCCCACATAGCATTGGATCTATGGAACCAATGCCATTTCAGTTGACCGAGCGCCTCTGATGTTGGAACGATCAACGCAGCCGAAGAGACTTTACCCAAGACATTCGTCCAGGTGAGATAGGATCCGTCCAGCGACATGGGTTGGCCGTTGATTCGAAGGTAGATGCAGATGATCGCTATCATACACGATGCACTGAGCAACCAACTCATCATCTCGAATAGCCATCTCTTGAAGACGTTGTCTGACGAGTTGTACTCGGCTAACTTTCTCTCGATTCGTTGCGTGAAGTCGAGCGATGATTTCTCGTCTTCTGAAGAGTCTAGCGACCCTGGCGCATGTCGTCCTTCATGTTGTCCGCGTTCTTGTGTCCACGAAAATTGGTATCGTATCGCGTTTGGAATGGAAGCCATCTCGGTGAGACTCGCATAGATGAAAATCGGGCCGTGATGAGAAACACGAGACGCGAAGGGGGGTTTTCTCGCGGTAAGGCTGGTCGTTCGATCGCTGCTCGAGGGTAAGATGACAGCGCACCGGCGCCTAACAAGCTATACATCTTGAACTGCCGGCTGCGAGTATGCCTTCAGTCATGGTAGAGTCGTGGCGCTAAGCTGCGCATCTTGATCTTCGACGTTGAGCGTGCGCTTCGTTATCGTGCGCCTATGAGAGCTTTGCTGTTAGCGCTGCGGCATACCAACTGGCTGGCAGCTACCGAGCGCGGGGACCGTCATGGCCATATCGCGCAGGCAGGTATAGCGACTTTAGATGCAGTAAAGATCAAGGATCTCCTGGTGACCGAAGACGGAGGATAGCTTCGGGTGATGAAGCTGGGACGAAGAGGAAAGACGTGAGGGCTCAGCGGGACGCGTTGGACGAGCTAGGTTCAGCAAGCGAGATTCGCCCTGCGATGACGACAGCGCGCCAATACCAGCCTCAGATGTGGCCATTCATCATCGATCATGTATTATTACAACTATATGCATTGTCTATATGTGTGCATTACGAAAAATCGTTGCAGTTATATGAAGCCAGGTGGAGCTGTCGGTGCTGGCACCACCTGTCCCGACACTCTCCAGCCCTGCTTTGGCAAGAGTCTAATTCTAACCTTGCGGGGATCGTGAGGCGATGCGCTTTCCGAGCTTGTGGTCGAGATGCTATCCTTCCGCACATCTTGTGGTAGACCGTAGATCAACGTAGGCAGGGCTGAAGTCTTCCAAACCCCCGTCTCGGTATCATTCGACGTTTTGATGATGGTAGCGACCAAGAATACCAAACTCAGTAGTAGGAGAAGCAACGGAAATATGAGCCATGGCCAGTTGATGCGGACGAACTTCTCTCGATCGTATGCCTCACCGAGGAGCGCTTCAGTAGTCTTCGTGTTCGACCGCATAACGTTCGTGAGGGATGATGCCAGTCGTTCCATGTGGCGCGTAACGTTGCTTGGCGCTAGCCAGGGATTGAAGTCCATGAAGCGAGTAGCGGGTCCGTCAGGGTATTCCTTAAACCTCAATATAGGTTTTGAGCCCCTACCCGCAGCCGTGTAGGATGACGGGAAGAAATCGTCCCAGATGACCATGATCTGGAAAGCTGTCTCGTTCCACACCGAATAAGTGTTGTTGGTATCAGGATAATCCACGGCTGGCGCTTCGAGAGTGATGTTTGGCGAATACTCATACCAGTTGCCGTCGACTATCCATGGCCAAGGGACAGTATCAGTCGCAATGTTGAGGAATGTTGACTCGGTAGTTTGGCTGTATATGCCCCACTCGTACGATGATCTTACTCGCTGAACGCACCAAGACAACATGCACTCGTGCACCACAGGAGGCTCGCGACCGTATACACTATCGATCCCGTTCGATGCTGATGCGACGAGACCGTCGGTGATCTAAAGATCGGTGTATAAAGTCAGCGTTTGTCTCACATACATCTCGTACAGGGATGATACTGACGGGATAGCGAATGTCTTTGAATGCGAAGGAGCCAGTGCCGTAATAGGGTTCTTTCGTGTTCATGTCGGACAGAGGAATCGTGCGCACCAGCAAGACCTCATCAGTTGAGTTCGTGGTGCCGTTTTCGCTCACGACATGACCTGAGAGAAGTATCGGCGTAGCCGACGTAAGGTTGAGGAAATGACCGCAAACGTTCCCGACCGGATATGGTACATCTGCTAGTGGACCCTCCCATTTGACACTCCAATCAATGGTGGTATTCAGACAGGCATACGTGATGTTTAGATCGTGAGAAACATCCACGCAGCTGCTGCACGTCGCAAGGGTGTCGTAAGTAGGCCAAGTGCATTTGCTAGAAGGACAGGAAAGCGGTATATCCGGGCGGAATCCACTTCCGAACGGCACGGGTATCGATCCGTTTCCGTAAAAGTAACTTTTGATGACGGGGGAGGTGACCTCATCGTACATGGCTATCTCATCACCCTTGATGAAGTATTTGGAAAAATACGGACTATACGTCTTGACGATGGGAATGGAGCTTGGTGCCGTTTGAAGGGCCCAACGATCCGGGAATGTCACCACTTGCTGGAAAAAAGTGTCGATAGCAAGCAGCAACACAATTAGTAGGGCTCCTACAGAGGTAAAGATATGAAGTCAGTGTATTTCACACATGGTTCGTACGGTCACAGCTTACCTAGGGCAGCCAGCGACCGTCCTTTTGTTCGAAAGAGGAGCAGCGTAGCGCCCCATGCACCTCGTGAGGCCTTGTCGAAGATTTCGAAATCCCACATAGCGTTCGATTTGTGAAACCAATTCCATTTGAGCTGTCCAAGTGCTTCCGAGGTCGGCACGATGAGTGCAGCGGATGCTATCTTTCCTAGTGTGCTGGCCACCGTGAGGGACTGCTCGCTCTTGGTCATCTCCTGGCCGCTGACGGTAATATAGATCCCGACGACAGCGCCCATGCAAAAGGCGCTTATTAGCCAGCTGGCTAACTCAAAAATCCATCTCTTGAAAACATTCTGGGATGCATTGTACTCGGCCAACTTCTTCTCTAGACGTTGTACCAGATCCAGTGGTCTCTTTCCGTTTTCGTCAGGGCTGGATGATGGCAATGTGTAGCGCTCATTGTTCTGAACGTCTTGTGGTAACTGTCTTGAAGGTTCGTGCTGCGGAAGTGTTGTCATTTGGTTGCGTGGGTGAGCTGAGATGGTGGATGGATGACTAGGTGGTCCGCGCATTGGAGATTTTTGGATCGATCGATGATGCCCAACGACTGGCAAGTGAATGCGACGCGTTATCGTATCGATTGTATAGTCGTGTATGAGGTCCCGCTACCCCAGCTTTTAGTGGGAATGAGGTTGGTCCGGCAATTCCATGCTGTGGTGTATACACATCCTACAACTGACGATAACCAGCCGCCGGACACACACTAAGCCTTCCATCAGGAGATAGAAGCCGCCGAAGGGTCGGTTCTAGCGCTTAGCAGCTGCGACTCCATGGTCGTGCAGACTTGCCATGTTGATCTCGCGTGTGGCTTGGCGGTATGAGCCAATGACACCGGTCGATCTACCGCTGGCTTTGACGCTGACTAGGCATGCGAGGCTGAAGTCGCAACACAGACGCGCTCATGCCAGGGTCGTTGTCACGTTGCGCTGTTGCGCAGACTCGAGTATGTTGGCTGCATGAGCGATTGGTACCGAGCCTCACATGCCTTTGGCGCACGACTGGAACTCATACCGATCTTGGCGCGCATTTTGGAAAACTTCATCATGTTCATGTGTATAACGAGCAAGACTTTGTGGCTATATAAAACCAGGTGGAGCTGTCGGCGCGGGCTGAACTAGACCAGAGACTCTCCAGCCTTGTTTGGGCATCAGCCTGATCTTGACCTTCTTCGACCTTCTATTCAAGGTGCGCGTCGATATTGCCTGTGTCTTGAATTCCTGTTGAAAGTCTTTGGGCAAGCTGTATATCAGCGTCGGCATGGCCGAAGTCTTCCAATTGCCGATGTCATCGTATGTGTGTTGTGAAGTCTTGATCATTGTTGCCACCAAGAACGCGATGCTTAGGCAAAGCAGAAGCAGGGGAAACGTAAGCCAACCCCAATGAACAACCACATAAGTCTCTGGAGAGGAGGCACTTCCAACGATGAGCTCATTGCTGTCAGCATCAGACCTGACAGCATTCGTTAAAGCATGTGCTATCCTTTCCATATGGTAGGTGACGTTATTGGGAGCAAGCCATGGATTGAACCGAACTTCCCGAAACATGACCTGATCAATGAAGCTAGTTCTGATCTTCAGATATGGCTCGGCCGATGGCTCGGTAACAGTAATCAGGGAAGGAAACACTTCGTCCAGAACAAAGATTGTTCTCATGAACGTCTCGTTTGAGACGCCATAAGTGGTCGTATGGTTTTCGTTGGTAGGTGGAATTATCGTGATATCTGTGTTAAACCCCAGCAGCGTGTTGTCGAGCGACACCCGCTCGCTCCACCATGGGTATTCGATCTGTGTCGTGTTGGTGAAGGTCTCGATAACCTCCTCTTTGTAACCTCCTCGTGCGTATGAGGAGCGAAGTGTCTTGACACACCACGATAAGACACACTCGTGGGCGACTGGGAGGGCTTTGCGATAGACGCTCTCGGGGGAGCCATCCGCTGCGCTTACAATTATCGCATCGATGATAGGGTAGTTGATGTGCTTGAAGTTGATGGATCCCCCGTACAGCGGTGACCTCGAAGGGTTTGTGACGAGCGGCAGCGTGCGCATGAGAAGGGTCTCTCCATAAGGGGAATCCGTGCTGTTCTCGATTCTGTACCCGGACATAAGGACAGGTAGTGAACTCGTCGCGTTCAGAAAATAGCCACAAGCAGTACCTATACGACAATAATGTTAGCCATACTCGACTTCATCCTACAAAGATTGGTCGGCGGCCTTGCTTGGTATGGCCAAGACTGACAGTCGATGATCAAAGGCTCATCTCACCATTGGGATATGTATCCTCCGTTCCAGGGCCAGTTGAGTTTCTAATCCAGTCCATCTTCATGGGAAGACAATCATATTCAAGCAGGTATGATACATCTTCGCAGGCACTGCAGACCCCCAGAGACTGATAGGCCGGCCATTCACATCTACTAGTTGGACACACTAATGGTATCTCAGCCTGAGGACCACCCTCGGTGAGAAAAGGACGTGTGCCATTCTGATCATAAAAAAATGGGTCCAGGGTCCTCTTAAGGTCTTGGTTCATCGTGGCTATGGGATCGTCGGCCCAGGTGCTGTCGTACGTAAGGGCAACGGAAGGGGTATATCGTACGGTCCGTGGGATTGAGCTGTTGCCCTGCAGCCTCCAACGCTCATCGAGGTCGGTAACCTGCTGAAAAAAAGTATCAATCGCAAGTAGCAGGACTGTCAACAGTGCACCTAGTGCAGCAAGTGATTTGCCCTTCGTTCGACACAGAAGCATGAACGATCCCCATGCACCGCGCGATGCTTTGTCAAATATCTCGAAGTCGAATGCGTCTCTGGACTTCTTCCCGTGGAACCAGGTCCATTTCAGCTGCCCGATAGCCTCCGATATAGGTAGAATGAGTGCTGCCGAGGCGATCTTCGAAAGGACCGTGATTATCGTCAGGCCTGCAGGCCATTTGTTGTGGGCTTGATCGTGGAGAAAGTAGAGTAGTCCGATAATTATGCCTGCACTCTTTAGTTAGCAGATGCACATATCAGGCAAAGTCGATGGTGTCTTACCCATGCAGACAGCACTGGTCGCCACACTAATGATCTCGAACAGCCAGCGTTTGTAGACATTCTGCGAAGAATTGTATTGCGCTAGCTTTCGTTCTATGCGCCCTGGGAAGTCGAGACGATGCTTTTCGTGGACAGAAGCTCGATAGGATGGCGGAGGAGAGGCGTTGGGCCCTTGAGCCGGAGATGACGAGTAGGGACGCTGCCGTTGCACGAGTGTAAGGGGTAGGAGTCCTCCGCGTGGTCGTGACATTATGCGAATGTTCCTTTGACGGGATCTGGAGCCCACATGAGCGGTCAAGAGGTGACGCCTTGGAAGCAGTGCTAGAGTTCATCATTGTTAGCTTCCTGTTGTAGGTCAGTTCGATCAACAATCGAGCGCTTAACCGCCGAACGTTCTGCAGCTCGCGTAGAAAGCGCAGCACAGTTCTGGGCTCAGGTTGTAGAGCAGTTGGTGATCACCAGGTCTGCATGTGGGTGTTTAGCCACTTGAGGTTGGCGATGGGAGAGTCTCCTGTACCCGCTCGGCATCATCGTTGGACCTGTCAGAGCGGGAGATTTAGCGCCCACAGCGGGTTTCGCGGCGATAAGGGACAATCAAATCATGGGGCCGAGATCGTGCCATGGTGGTAGCGCCGAGGCGTGGCATTCCCGCCGCTACTGCGTATCAAACCGTTGAGAGCCACATGGAGTGGCAAACACAATGAGTAGATAAGCGCTGGAGTTGAGCTGTCATCGTGGGTGGACGCTAGGCAGAGCGCAAGGCGGCCTGTTCGAGGCGAGAGGGTGGGGCCTGCAATCGGCGGCCCGATCTTGAGTAGCGAGCCCTGGAGTCGAAGCTACCCGAAAGAATTTGTACCATCTCGGCAGTATAATTGAAGCATATCTTCATAGTGATAGTTGTGTCTCTGTGAGCTGATGACTTCATTCTTATTGCGCTCCTCTCTTCATGCGTAATATCACGGTAATATTATGGAGATTGGACGTGATTTTGGGTATGAAGCGAGACAGCATTGCACCTGAGCAGCTGGCAGAAACATAGGGGCTCTGAATGACTATTGCTACTGCATCTATCCCGGTTCATCAAGATAATGCACGAAGAAGCAATCATGGAGTGATATGCATCTGCAAGTGAAATCCATTCGCGGCACATTGACCGAGAACAGCCCTGGAGCTTTGCTGAGGAACTGCATGCCCAGGTTGACTGTATAAGATGATGGAGACATGTCGCACGCAAACACGGATGAGTCTTTTGACGTAGGAGAGAATGCGGGTTTTGCGCATAACTCGACAGGGCGATGCTAAGCCCAAGGGGCAACGTACCTAGGTAGTACTGCCATTCGTATACCCAGGTACCGTCCATGCCTACCCGGACATCCACGATTGGTACTACCAACGGATACACAGGGAAGTGATGAGTGTCACGCGCTTACTCACCGTCAACTCAAAAGACGGGTTGGAACCAGACCAGGCGACCGTACATCATGAACGCGGCATTGCTTGGCCACGTTCTGATGAGGAAGTTGAAGTGGTCGCCGAGACGGCCGCGTACATTGAGGCTGTCAGAGAAACCTTGGTATCGGGATGCACAAATGACGAAGCCCCTGGCGTGGTTGATATCACATTGCATACACTGTGTGATTACTTGCGCATGGTGGTTGAGAGTAGCTCGCCGAGTGTGTGTTGCATGGTTTCCCTCGCAACACCGCGGCGGAAGTGAAGGTGAAAATGCAGCCGCATCATGGGTGATCTCTGTAAGGCAGATGGGCTTCGAGATAACGTCAGTGTGGAAGTCGAGCGCTTACTCGTAGCGTGCGATTGGTCAACCATCACCGAACCTCAGACCATTGGCTATCTTGACGTCGAATGCAGAGTCGTGTTGCAACGGAAGAATTTCGTACAGATCAACGTCAGTCTATCACAAACTTGGCTTGGGAGTTTTCGGGAGATCTAGCCAAAGCTGTCAACATTGTCGAAACCCTGGTAAATCTACATTGTGTCTCAATCCATAAAGACGTGGCAGATGCGAATCCATCTCAGCTGTCAGACAAAAGGATAACGCCACAAAATACAAAGGAGAACCGAATTCCGTAGCAGTAGTCGAAAATGTGACTTCATGTTGCGAGCCAAACTTCTTGAATATCTATCGATCTCGGCGGAAGAGACTGACGAAAGCGTAACGCTGAGTGAGTCACGTGTGCGGACAGTCTGTGACTAGGTCGCGGGAACGGTTGATTGGCGTAAGGTACCAATCGTGCAGGGCCAATCGCTTCGACTCCCGGGGTCGGTTCAAAACGCCGCCAAGCCACATCACACCGTCGGAACCCTTCGATTGGTTAGAATTCGTTCTTGCACTTGATGAAAATTAGGGGAATTGCAGGTGATGAACCGTACTTACAGAATCTCGACTCTGTACAGTCGCCTTGTAGAAAGCCCTACTCTTTGAGCGCTTCGAACGTGATAACTCAATGTGATGAAATCCGCGGAAACCTCCTGATCCATTGCGTCGCGTTCGCAGGCCTCCACAAGCACTGGGCCTAACGCCTTGTGTTCCAATAACTCGGCCTTTGCGTTTCACCTTGCCGAATTCGTACCCAGCGATCATGCCCACACCCCCCTCTCCCAATGATCGTACAAGATGCGCATGCCGCGAACCTTGTATCTCGCTGTCCCATGCATACCGTGTCGTGTGGGTGGCTTCGGAGGCGGTTATTGACGTGAGGCCACAGCGGGTTGAAGCGCCGTGGATGGGTAGGGGAAATGAATCCGTTGTGTGACGCGTTGTCACAAGCGATGCCTTACATCCAGGTCCTTGGATAAATGCATCGACGCGTCCCATAATTCAGGTCGTATCCCAGGCACAACACCAACATCGTCTTCAAACACAAGCTCTTCCTCGGTCGCATCAATTCTGCCTTCTCCATCACGGTAGAATCCACCTCTTCTCCATCAAGCAACCAAGCGAGGTTCTACGATCAAAGACCACAACCCCGACCATGCACGCACGCGCCATCCTTCTTGCCTTAGCTATGGTGGGAAGCACCATAGCTGCACCCGTACCAGCGCCAATCAACAACGTAAGTATCATCCATGCCCATGGACATTGGACGCGGCGACTAATGCTTCATAGATCAGTCCACTACCAACGATCGAGCGTCGCACAGAATCTTCCGTCGTGAACCTGTTCAGGGATCTCTTCAAGAGGGAGCCAGTGATCGAGACCAATATCGCTGAGAGCCTTGAGGGGTCTGGTCCTGATGTTCGCCGAGATGCTGCACCTCAAAAGTTCAGTAGCTCCGGTGGTCATCGACGAGAGGCAGAGCCTATCAAGTTCAAGAGCGGTGGTGGCCATCGACGAGAGGCAGAACCCATCAAGTTCAAGAGCGGCGGTGGCCATCGACGAGAGGCAGAACCCATCAAGTTCAAGAGCGGTGGTGGCCATCGACGAGAGGCAGAACCCATCAAGTTCAAGAGCGGCGGCGGCCACCGAAGAGAGGCAGAGCCAATCAAGTTCAACAGCCCTGGCGGTCATTGATGCGGCATTGGGGCGACGTTTCCGATTCGAGTAACTCTTGTTGTATTCATATTCTGTTTCTTTTCCTTACTGTGTAAAAACGTCCGAAAATCGAGACCAGCTTGGACTGGGACTTGACGGAATTCCCCAAGCCACCAGACCGGCTCTGTAGCTTTCTTAATACATTTTCCATCATCGATCAATGATTTCTCCTCCATGGTTCAAATCCAGCCTGGCGGTGGTTGAGGTGGTCGCGGTGCAACTGGCGAGAAGAGGTTGCCTGATACTCTCCACCCCATGTTCGGGTTGAGCTTGACTTTGAGCTCTTTTGCCTTCGCTCTTGGAGTACCGGTGACAGAAGCTCGCGTGAGCTTGGTACGCATGTCGTCAGAAACACCATACAGCAGCGTTAGAATGGCTGAGTTCTTGAGAATGCCCAGTTGATCCTTCTCAAGTGCAGACTTGAATATAGTAGCAGCTAGAAAAATAAAGCTCATCATCAGGAGACCAATAGGCAAGGTAAGCCACTCCCAGCGCACTGAGATGTATGTTTCTCGACTAAAGGATTCTCCAGTAATCATCTCGTTGCTTGGCGCAGATCGTATAACATTCGTCATCGCAGTAGCAAGTCTGTCCATGTGCTTGGAAACGTTTGGCTGAAGCCAAGGGTTGTATTCGAGGTATCGATTCCAGGCTGAACCCGATTGCCATGTCTTGTATCGCATAACTGGAACTGCATGTTCGTGCATTACTGTCGTGTAAGAGGGAAAGATATCAATGAGCCCTTGAATGATCGATACCGCTGTGTTGTTCGAGGTTCCGTAGCCAGATATCTTTCCGCCGTCCGGGGTCGTGCCGTTGTCGACGTTGATGTCTTGCAGATAGAACATGTCGGTGGCTTCCTCTCCAGTCTCGTCAATGTAAGAAACGCTTTGCCAAGGAAATTCTCCAGCACTGTCGTTGAAATACGTTCTTACGACCTCCTCTTCGTATTTGCCGTAGTCGTACGACGATTTGATGGTCTGGACGCACCAAGATAGTACGCACTCCTGTGCAAGCGGTCGAATATCACGGTATACCGTCTCCGGTGAACCCTCACTCGCTGATACTAGGAGAACGTCCGCAATCGTGTTGCGATGATGCTTGAACATGATAGAGCCATCACCATAGAGTGGCTCCTTGGTGGTAACAGCAGTCAAAGGGAAGGCGCGCATCGCTAGAGCTTCACCTTTCACAGAGCCATTGAAATCGAACAGATAGCCCGACATCAAGACGGGCGTCTCGCTGGTCGCGTTTAAAAAGTAGCCGCACATAGTTCCGTTTGGGTATGGCTCTTTCAAGTCGAAGAGACCCTTGGTATCCGCAGTCCAGTCGATTGTAGTGTTCAAGCAAGCGTACGTTAGGTATTCCGACACGTCAGCACATTGGCTGCAAACGCCTAGCGTCTCGTATAAGGGCCATGTACATTTGCTGGTTGGGCATGACTGCGCATCGTGTCAGTATCGGCGTTCTACAAGTGTTGTCTAATGCTCAGTGTGTGATCCTTGGATCACACCTGGTATTAGAAACATGGGACAGGTGTGAACTTACCAGAGGTATCTCTGGACGCGTCCCATTTCCAAAGGGGACAGGTTGCGTGCCATTGCCATACGAGAACTTCTCAACCACATGAAACAGATCCGGGTCGTCTTGAGACATCTGATATCCGTCCTGATACTCCGCACCGACATGAGGGTCGTACCGAATGGTTCTAGGGATCTTACTAGGAGTATCCTGTAAGGCCCAGCGGTCGGGGAAGTTGACGACTTGTTGGAAGAAGGGGTCAAGGGCCATCATGCACAGCGTGATCATGGCACCTAGGGCTGCCAACGCCTTGCCCTTGGTGCGCAGAAGTAAAAGCATAGACCCCCACGGACCACGAGATGCGTTATCGAAGATTTCGAAGTCCCACATGCGCTTAGAGTTCTGCTGAAACCAACTCCACTTCAGCTGACCCAGAGCTTCGGATACGGGAAGGATCAAAGCTGCCCCAGCCATCTTAGAAAGCACGGAGATGTATGCGTTGAGCGTCACTCCCGTCCTATCTGCCAGCGTCCAGTTCGAGAGAGGATCGTCTTTGTAGTAGATGAGAACGCCGATGATTGCAGCCATGCAAATGGCACTGAAAATCCAGCTGAGTAATTCCAGTAGCCATCTCTTGATGACGTTGCCTGAGATACTGTATTGGTACAACCTTCTCTCAATTCTTTCTGCGATATTTGGCTGATCTTCGACGTCCTCCACGGGCGCGGACACTTCGATGGAAGGAGGCTTCGAGGGTCCGTTCACAATACCAAGACCGGGATGAAAACTAGTGATTGGGGTTTTCTCATCCAGTTGTGGGAGTTGTGGTATTTGAAGCGAGTGAACATTGTCGAGTCGGACTCTTGGGCGTTGGGTCGGGAAGAATCGAAGGGTGGGTCGGTGAGAGTCCTGCTGATGCTGCACCTCTGGTGGTGGTTCTGGAATGGGCCAGATGATTGAACGACAACTGGAAGTCTCGATAGTGGTTGTGGGGCTCGGCTCGGCCGGGCTGATGGGTGGCGCGTTGATATGTGATGGGCTCAGGTGCGTCGGGCGTTGAGGAGGGATGATGTCTGGCGTAGTCGGCGTAGTCGGTGTTGTACCATACGTCTTTGCTGTCATGCGCTCATCGCCAGTATCCAGATAGATTGGAATGTCTGGAAAAGCAGGCGACCGCATGGGAGTGCGAGGAGAACGAGACATGTTGGGGTAGTAACCTGATGTGGATATCGGGTAAGGCATTAAAAGGATAAATGAGTACGAATTAGGGTACGAAGACAGTGGAGAACGATGGAAGGATGTTGCTTCGTACAAGATAGTAGAGCAGTGCCAGACTGGAGAAGCTGTAGGCTGATACCAGGTACTTACCATCGGTGTCCATCACCATACTATAACAACATCGAGCTGCAGTATAAGCCTCCACAAGCCATTTCCATGATTGGAGCCTGCTCGAAACATCAAACAGCACTGTTACTGCGGCGTACATGCAAACTATGCCTTCGTTCTGGAAACCGGTGCATTACCGAGCAAACGCACCATTCACGGCACGAGCTAGCCGCAAGGACCAGACCCAACCTCCAGAAAAGTGTGCCAAGAAAGGCGGCTGAAGGCCGTTTCCACGACACCTACGTGCGGCGCGGGCGTCGGGAGCTATCAAGCCGGGTCACCGCTGTGGGTGTAGCCGTACAGAGCATGTGTATAACCGCTGGGATGGCCGCATGGCTAGGCTAGCGTATTCTCGTTGCCGCTGTGGTATTAAAACATATGCAGCTAGGCGTATTCTTAGCTTTTGGCCCCTCCATGAGGTCACGTTTCGATGACGATGCATCAATGAGGCACAGTCGTATAAGCGCTTCGAGCCTCATCGGACGCTGCAGCCAATGTAAGGAGCGCGAGTCTGGGGAAACATGTTGGTTTTGCTCGGTGAGCGAATGACGATGCCGCTTTCCAGCCTCGGAGGTAGCGCGTGAACTCGCGCGACGTGGGTGGTCGTGGAGGTGGTGGGAACGACGGCCTCGGGATGTTTCGACAAAGTTTTGGGGGTTCAGATAGCGGGGTCGCGCTATCGTTAAGCGCGGGGCCGATAACCCCACTTATTAATAGCCACCTATCAGCGCCGCGAGATATTTAGCCATGCGTCTATTTTTCGAATATTCCACGTCGCGTCTATCGTGCATTTGGCATCTCGGTGCAAAGCAAACAACGCATGCATGCATGAAGCAAGCTTCACGTGACGGCTTCTCCCAGTGTCAAGCAGGAGTTGACATCTGCCATCCTCTGGAGTAGCCGAAGCACGTCAGGTGTGTTATGACGGACCACCGTCTGACACCTCTTAGCTAGCCCTACCTCTACATCCAACACTTCGCTTACTGACTTGATACTACGGTGGCTTGAGGCTGAACATGCGATTCGGTGTTCCCTAGTACTGACACGTGTACTAACACCGGCGTACGCTAAATCCAGTCTGCCGGGTCGCGGCTATCAAGGCTGCATTGCGATCGTTGCGTACCCTCACTGGCCAAGCTTATGCCCATCTGTTGTTGTTTCAAAGCCGCCAGATTCCCATTCGTTCGGAAGATACCCCACAGGTCCCGATCAGTCGGAGATCTGTCTTCTGTAGCCGCTGTCGCTTGATCGGTGTCATGGTCGCATAGAAGAGCGAGTCATTGGTGCGTTGTGTTGTCGAAACAAACTTATGATGGAAGTGGAGATCCGCGCAATTTCCAGCCTCTTCAGGCGTTGTATGCAAGGTATGGTTTGATATGTTGCTGCGCCGCATGCTACATCGGACCTCGGGAACGTTGAACGAGCAGACGTAACATTGCAAAGGTGTTGAGCTGATGTCAGCCATGGCTTCATTAATATTGCACGACCCCGAAGTATTCAATGCGAGCCACATTGAGCGATGCAAAATCTTAAACGAGAAAGGGAGGACTAATTCATGATTCATTACCGGAGACGACCGCGAGCAACACTGACTTGTGCTGAACAGCCACAAATTGTGCATCTCCATCTCCACTATTTTCATCCACGACCGTTTCATACCCGCTCGAAGGAATGCGGCTCACTTCCAAGCGGCCTCCAAACCCGCCTTGTGAGCGCCAAATGCAACGTCATTTGCAAGATCCATCGACCTCAGTCCCAGCCACCACTTTACTTGCGACTTAGGCTTTCTTGTCTGGCGCTTCATGAAGCTCGATGGCGTTGCTATCCTGACCCATGACCTTGGCAGTGGTTGCAGCGAGCGCATCGGCATCATCCTTTTCACTTTCAAACAAGAAAGTAAGCTCTTCCAATGTTTTTCCGTACGTTTCCGGGAACAAGAAGTAGATGAACACAATCTCACAACACAGCAAAGCGATGTACACGAAGAGGAACTTCCAGTCAAGGTCTTCCAGTCCGATGGGATTGGTGAAGGATCCAAGCATGACGGAGCAACGATTGAAGAGTTGGAACCATGAGAGACCCTTGGTTCGGACGTAGTAGGGGAAGATTTCGACCATGTAGACATATGTGAGGGCATTGTAGGCGATGTTGTAGGCGGGCTTGTAGAGAAAGATCATGACCAGAACCGCATAGCCTGTCTCTTTAGATCCAGTCTGGCGATTACGAGCCTGAGCAATGGTCCAAGCGGTATACACGCACAATAAGCAACTCGCACACAGCAGATACATCCTGCGACGTGGGTATCGGGGTGTGACAGTTGCCATGACAAGCGCCATGAGGAAGCCCCATGCTTCTGAGCCGACGTTGTAGCGCACCTGGGTATGACTATCTTCAATGCCGATCTTTTCCAGGATAGGCACAAGGTATTGGCTGATGAGGTTGTTGCCGCTGTACTGGACGAAGATGCCAAGGCCGGCGGCGACAAGCGCACGGTGTCGCATGCCTTTGGATTGGAAGAGCTCGGCCCAGCCACGTTGTCGCGATTCGTTCTCCAACTCCAGGGCTTTCCTGATCTCAGCAATCTCAAGGTGAGGTAGCTCAGCGGATGCATCGCCTTCCGCATGGTACTTGATCAAGATCTCAAGAGCTTCTTCGCTGCGATCTTTCGAAACCAGCCATCGAGGGCTTTCTGGGACCGTGAAAGCAAAGATGATCTGGATAACAGAAGGGCCTGCTTGCAGGATGGAGGGGAGGCGCCAAGACCAATCGCTTGGGATCAGCAGCGTACGCACGACTATACATCGGGGCCGAGATTAGTATGCATTCATCTACCTTTCGTGGAGGGAAACTGCTCACCTATACCCGCTCCGAGAACTGAGCCTACCCCGAAGAATGCGTTGAAGAGACTACCTAAGAACTGTCGCTCTTTGGGATGGCCTAGTTCGCCGAGAAGAGCGGCGCCGGAGATAATTGCATAGACAATACCATGGCCAAGGAAAATTCGACTGAAGATAAACATGGCGACTACATGTATGTCAGTTGCAAGGATCTTTGAATGCAATAAGCATGCTGAAGGTACTCACGGTTCTGCGACAAGCCCTGCATTACTGCTCCGATGATCATAATCGTGGATCCCAAGACGATACTCTTCCGCCTTCCAAGATGATCAGAAACGATGGAAACGAACGGAATACTCGATATAGCGCCGAGGTTGTAGCAGGCGACAAGCAATCCGAGTTGGCCTCCTTTGGGATGATTGAAGTATTCTTGCCAGTAGTGAAGAGCTTGCACTGAAAGCGTCATACTTGATCAGTATCACATCTCAAGGAACTCCGTAGTAGTATCTACTTACTTCCATTCATCATCGAGCTATCAAATCCAGAAGTAGACTCAATGAAGAAGCAGAAAGGTACCAGCAATAGGTAGAGACGTCGGAGGTTTGGCTTGTTCCACCATCGTACCGTATCGGCGGCAACAAGGCGCTCGATAATACCGTCGCCAGGGCCTGCAACTGCTGGTGCCATGATTTTTCCGGTTGTGATAGGTACTCAGTGTAGCGTCAGGATGGCACTTTCTCAACTTACATACTCGAAGCCAAGCACTTCACCGGTTCAAGGAACCGTCGAACCGACGAAGGGATGCTGGATCTGCCTCGCTTCCTTCTTGGCTTTGCGGGGTTTGTGCCCGGTGGTACGGTTGGCGCATCCTTCATGATGAAGCATGACCGTTGATCAAAGGAAATACGAATGTCTGTCTCGCGACGATACAACAACCACCAAGTCTCATCGCTCCATAATTGGGAATATGAGCCTAATTTTCTCTGTCGTGCGGATAAATGCCGTGTTATGATAGTCTGCCTTACTCAACACCGTCAGCTTCAATATCGAAATCGTGTACTCAGGTCCGTGAATGTGTAAGCAGGGCTGGACTCAGATGACCCGATGCCCGACATGGACCTCAGCACTAGCCATGTCTGGCGCGGTCCGTGGTGCAACAGGTAAGGTTGAATGCGGGGGAAACTCTCCTGTCCCTCCACAAGTTCTTTCGCACAGCATCGCCAACTTCTCGAGTGATCTGGGCGACAAAGTGCGAAAGAGGCTGGATTAGCGGGCCAAAAATTCGGGCATTCTTCAGGCGGAAGACATTGTGCGGTAGTGCCGTAACGGCAATCGAATTGCAGGCGGGTCTCAGCAGGAGCTTACACCAACGGACGACGCGCATCCTGCTCAGCAGCATTGCTCTTCCGTAATGTATGTCGATTCAAGCTCTGAAATAGATGCTGTCGCGTCGGAGAGATGACGTGAAGGGCTTGACGCGCCTGCCATTAGGGGCTGGCTCCCTCGTGGCGCACAGATCACCAAGCCACACCTTCCAGATAGCTCCAGCCTCCTCAAACTCCAACACTTTCCATCGTCATCCCACTATGACTGAAGCGGTGCGCGAATTCATCCAGCATTGTGGTAAATACACTGACATTGCGATCTGGAGGTTCAGCTGAATGCCATTGCATGCGAGAATTGCAGATCGAAGAAGTGCAAGTGCGATCGGAAGCTGTAGGCAACCCGCATGCCAGCTGCAGAACTTCATCTAACCAACACAGCCCATGCTGTTCTCAATGCCAGACATCATCGCTGCCATGCCACTATCAAGAGGGTGGTAAGCGAGGTCTTCCAGCCGCATACATCACTGCTCTTGAGAAGCGGCTGGCAGACACCGAGGCTGCACTCTCCGCAACACTCACTGTCGTCCAAAACCAAGACTTAATACTGTTGAACGACGTCAGGCTTTCAGAACCATCATCGCACGCACCAAAGCGACAGGTTTCAAAAGCAGAAAAGCTTGAAGAATGGAAGCGCCTGCCTTTGCAGACGACCGAGCAGTTGACAGCTTGGCTACAGGCACAGTGTCGCGAGACGGTACCCCCGGAAGTATTTCCGTTGGGACACAGCAATTCCGTCCCTGATAGCGACGGAGCGCGCAAGATATCCAGGGCAGCCGAAGGTCGACCGAAGAGTGGTGCCCACGTTTCTCGCCAGATACCCGGCGATACATCCCCTCCGGTGTCAGTCCTGCAGCAACTGAAAGACTGCGAAATGCCTATAGCACCGAACATGCAGCGAGCTCCCACTGATCCAGCAAGATGGCACGAGAACTACTTCTAGAACTCGAGAGGAGTGTCTGGCAGATGCCGCTGCGATGCCAGTCAGGCTGAGTCAGGTAGGCGGCTCGTCCTCAGTCACACGAGTCAACTATCAAAGATGCCGATTGTCGGCAGCCGCAGGACCAGCACACGCTCGAAAGGCGATGCTCGCCGTTCATCACGCTGTGGTCGGCACTGGACGTATGACACGATCGAAAGCTTGGAAAAATATTGCTACGGTAATACATTCCAGAGTTTAAAATACACTAGGAAACGCTCACGAGACACGCAGGCTCTTCTCGTCGCACGATTGATCCTCTACTCGGCTTTGAGAACACTATCGAGTACTCCGCATCTCTTCACCCAACTCCTCGCACGCTTGCCGTAGATGTACATTGGAATTGTGCAAAGTGTGACAGCGACAGTGGTTCCACCAATAACATAGAACGCGTCTCTTACACCCTGTACTGCGATCCAGTCATTGGCGTAGAACGTCAGGCCGAAGGCGAAAAGGTTCTTGACAAAGTTCATGATGGCAAAGGCTTCGGCGGCCTGCTCGCGATGGCAGTCGGAGACATAAGTTACGACGGCGGTAGTTCCTAACTGAACACCCAGGTTGATCAGACCCATGCAGACGATGACTGGGATGGGCCACGGATCGCGGTTGTGGAGTGATTGGCCCCAAGCAAAGAAGCCGGTTGCGGTGAAGATCAGGTAGGTTATCATAACAGGGAGACGGAACTCAGGTTCTAAAGCATTGTCAGTTGCTTGTAATCACAGCTTGGGTTGTCTGCACTCACCGAAAGTGCCCTTGTTGCGTGTCGACATCCACTTCGCCACACCATCGATGATCGGACCGGCTACCAGCGTGGCCAACAACGACGCCACGAACGAGGAAAGGTTCGTTGCGCCAACCGCGCTCACGGAGAAACTGTATGGTGGCGCGGAAAAGATCTGCGACAATGTGATGGAGATCAAGACAAGCCAGGATACGCAGATGGTGAAGAGCAAGGTCGCCCACATGACTACCGGGCTCATGATCACCACAAAGGGGCGTAGAAATGTGCGCCAGAAGGAGACATGGTCCCAGTAACCAGACCATGGCATGAGGGTCTTGACGTAAGGGTATGGGGCCTCGGAAGAGACAGACGACTGGACCGCATAGTCTTCGACGCGTTCGGCGGACTTCTCCTTCTCAACCGCGTCACTTTCCACAGTCTTGGAGCTCGTGTCGATGTTGATGACGTCATGGCGGTGGTAGGCGGACTCGGGCATGAAGAAGATGATGAGGATGAGCATGATGACAAAAGCACCGCCCATTGCGTGCAATGCGATGCGGTGAGAGCCGTATTGGATGACAGATCCAGCGATTGGACTCGCTAGGTTGATACCACCGAGGACACCAAGGTTGAAGATGGCCATTCGGAATCCGCGCTCATGAACGTGCCAGATGTCTCCGACGGATGCTGGGATGAGTGCTTCAAACGGTGCCATGCAAAAACCTTGGACCGCTCGGGCTGCCGCCAGAGAGGGAAAGCTAGTAGCTTCCGCAGCCCAGAAACAGGACACCGCCAGGCCAACTGTGGTTGCGAGGTAGATTGGTCGTCGACCGATTTTGACGGCTAGGGTGTTGCAGATGAGACTGCCGACTGCGATGGCGACAATACAGGATCCATTGCAACCCAGAGTGAACCTCTGCAATGGGACGTTGAACTGCTCTGCCAGTGGTACGAAGGCCGGTGTCAGCAGCGGACCGACAGCTACAATTGATGCGATTAGCTCAGTACGTGGTATCTTAATGTCGCGAGCCTACCTCCTACAGCGCCGCATCCGTATGCGATGACGACGGTGAACATCTCCTTCTTCCATCTTGGCCAATTGTAGGGGTCGTTCGGCGAATCAGAAGGCTGCGGCACCAGCACAATCTGCCCAGTAGGATCATGCTTCAGCAGCCCGCGATCAACATCGTTCGTGATCTCGAGATCAATGCGACCAAGCTCGCTTAACGGAGCTGTCCCAGGGACATGTTCGAGCTTGTAGTCTTGGAGTATACCCAAAGGCATGGTAACTCTATGTCCGCGGTGTGATTGGAATGGTAGCGCAAGGGAGCACACGTGGAAGGATAAACGATATGCAAAGAAGCAATCTAGATCGCACAGCAGATGGATGGAAGAAGCGTGGAAGCAATCCTAAATTGTCGAAGATGCGACGGACACTATAATGTGGTGGTGGTGGGGGATGCCTTGATCCCACGGCAGTTGAGCTTGGGCGACCGCATACAGGGAATGATGATTCGGTGGTGTGCGGGGAAGGATGGGTAGGATGCGGGGGCTAGCTCCGGGTTGGTCGCTCAGGTATCCACTGCTTCATGTTGCAGACGGCTAGTGATGCCAGCATGCCTCGGGTTAATGCGACCGATGGAGATGCTGTCAATCGTCGCCTCTTTTGGGTGTGCGACCGCATAGGGGAAACAAGAGATCGGCAGAGGCTCTGCTTTAAACTTCACATAAGGTCCCAACAATGGCTTCGTGGCAGTGGTGGCTTCATGAGAGGTAACGTAGCCACGATCGACATGCGCGGATGTGGACGGGTGTTGCTGATCTCTGAACTTTACAATATGGCGTTTCAAGCTATCGTGATGGCTCGCACATGGCGTTGTAGGCCTAAAGGACAATCGCATCGGCTACGAGTCAGGTTTTGCACCGGACAACGTCCGCTCCACCAGGTTGGAGCCAGCGGCTAACGTTGCCGCATCATCAGGCCCACCCCATCACGACCCTGGTTTCTACTGACTCTTGCCGTAGATGCTTTCTAGCTCAGCGCAGACCGCGTCAGTAACCTCCTTTGTCGACGCCTTGCCTCCCAGGTCGCGCGTGGCAATGCCTCGCTCCGTGATAGCCTCCACGCTGTCCATCAATCTCTTTGCCGCTTGCTCCTCGCCTAGCCATGCTAGCATCTCAGACGCTGTCCAAAAGGTTCCGACTGGGTTCGCGACACCCTTGCCGGTAATGTCGAAAGCCGAGCCATGAATCGGTTCGAACATGGACGGATGTTGGCGTGTGGGGTCCACTGGTAACACTTAGCATGGGCAACGAATGCAACCATGTGGAAATGAAGAATACGTACGGTTGCTGGTGGGCGCGATGCCAATGGAGCCTGCCAGTGCGGCTGCAAGATCGGAAAGAATATCCGCATGCTGGACGAGTCAGTCAAAGCCGAGGTGAATACTCAGTACATTGTGTGTTACCCACCAAGTTTGTTGCAACTATCGTATCCAGCGATTTTGGATCAAGCACCATCCGGCACGTCATGGCGTCGACGAGCATCTTGTCGCACTTGACATCAGGAAAGTCTTTCGCAACTTCAGCGGCAATCTCATCCCACATAACCATGCCGTTGCGCTGCGCGTTGCTCTTAGTAACGACTGTGATCTGTTTCCTCGGCCTGCTCTGGGCTGTTTCGAAAGCGAAGCGTATGAGGCGTTCTACACCATGGCGGGTGAAGATCGAGACTTCCGTAGCAGTCTCCCACTTCTGGCCTCTATGCGACCGGCCTCCTTGTCCTGCATATTCACCTTCAGAATTCTCTCGTACTATGACCCAATCTAGGTCGCCATGCTCTGCGTTGCGCAAAGGCGATGATGTTCCCCGAAAGATCTTGGTGGGTCGCACGTTGGCATATTGCTGGAAGGTCTGGCAAATCGCTAGCCGCAAGCCCCAGAGAGAGATGTGGTCAGGTACATCTGTCAGGAGTTCAGTACCACGATTGCGTAAGACTTAGCATATGATACGTACCTGGGGCACCTACAGCACCAAACAGGATTGCGTCATGCTTCTTGAGCTTCTCTAATCCCCCATCAGGAATGTATTGGCCTGTCTTCTTGTAGGTCTCAGAACTCCAGTCGTAGTCTTCAAATTGTAGCCCGAATGTGCCGTCAAGTTGTGCCAGCTTCTTCAATACTTGTACGCCAGCATTGACAACTTCAGGGCCGATGCCATCGGCGCCCATAGTCGCAATAGAGTGCGTGCGCATGTTGGTGGCTGATGAAATGTTGGGTTGGGACAGGGAGTAACGGCTAACGAGTGATCGTAACGGCGGTAAGCACTTGAGTTGATATCTCTTGAGGTTCTATGCGCAGTATCTTTTAAGCCTCATATTCCGGACTAAGAAACCCCACATTCAGACTTCGTAGACGATGGGACTGCCGCCGAGCTCGCCACTGGTGCGCTATATCAGGGTAAGTGCGGGGGAACGCGGACAAACAAAGTCCGACGCTCCCAAACCATGCCACCACACCCAGCACTTCGAATGAATCCTGGCGCTTGAAACTATGTGAAATCCCAATGCTGCTCTTGATCGAACCAGAAGGGGATATCGAAGCCGGAGAAAGGGTCTAGGCCGTTGGAGTACTCTGTTGATGAAGCGTTGGCACCCTCCGTTCCAACGAATATGTTCCAGTAGCTGTTGTGCTCAAGAAAAGTAGCATTGTGGTTCAGGTTGCTCGTCGCACTGGATTCGAATGCTGCATCATATGGAGGGTACTGCGCGTTATGATGAGGATCGATATCATTCCTCCCTTGGCTACCGATTTGCTCTGGATGATCGTTGCGGGTAGGCAATGATTGCTCGTGCAGGCCTGAATGTACGTTCAATTCACCTTTTTGAGCTAGGCCTGCATCTCCCGCGACCTCCGAGTCGTATCTAGAAATCATTTGAGCCGACTTCTGCAGCATTCGAGCCCGTAAGTCTCGAATGGCCGCCGAGCTTGCTTCAGGCCAAGCACTGCCGCGTAGCGTGAGATGTTGAAGTATGTCGAGACTTTTATCTGCGAATCTTGGTTGTACATGTTAGTGGAGGCAGTATAATTTCAACATATTGATTACCTTATGACGATGCTGTGATCAATGCGGCCCTCGTGAGCGGCGTAGAACATGATGAATGTGCTGATCCACACAGCCCAGGTGCAGGAGGGCCAAAGGAGAGCCAATTGGTAAGAATGCGTTTGAGACCCGTCTTTGCCCTGGATAGCGGTGTGCAAGGTAGTGATGATGCTACGCGCAGAACTGATGCACTGCTGTAAGGCGGCATTATAGGCGACATCTTTACTACCGGTAGCTAAGACGGGACGATACAGCGAGATAATCAACTCGTGTCTAAGTAGTGTCAACACTACAGTCGCGTAAGGAGAAGGGCCACATCGGCTATCCGGGTCGATGTAGTCCTCAACATCGTTCCACCATTGGCCAAGCTTAGCTATGATTGATGTCGCTCGGTCAGGATCATGCTGGACGTAGTGTAGCGACTTGTTGCGCAATTCGATGATTTCGCCACGCAGCCTGGCTTGCTGGGCAACCAGGTGCAGCAGGCGGAGTTCACGACCTACAAGTTGTGAGATATGGCACAAAAGAAACATGACCTCACTCACGAGGCTCGACGCGCGTCTGCAGATGGTGTTCCGCGAGGGGAAAGCAGACGTCGATATCGTCGTCAGGTAGGCCGAGTGGGAGGCCCATGGATTGGGCAAGAAGCCGATCAACAGCATAAAGTGACCAGAAGACGCGTTGCCGAAGCTCTTTTGTGCTTGATGTGAAGGTCGAAAATCTGGCTGGGCAACGATGAAGGCCTAGCTGCACAGCCATCCGCATTATCAGCCCTCCAAGACGGGAGGCGGCGTTCAAGCGAAGCATAGAGACTAGGAAGAGCTGCACACTGAGTGCGGCTTGTAGCGTGAGTATTGTCGTAGGACGAGAAAGTATCGTCCGCAGACTATCTACAGCGGCATCATACGATGGAAAGACGATACAGGCAGGATGTCGAGTGCTCGGTAGCCCTGGCGATTGTCGATGGTCTGCAAGCGAGATGGACATGATCGAACGCACTATCACCAGTTGTAGGTCTTCCGAAGCACCATGATCGGGAAAGCCATTTCTTGCATAACAATCGAAGTACTCTAGGACAGTTGTGGCGTGTACGAAGGGGTAGAACGGGTGCCAATTAGCAAAATAGCTCCCAGAAAAAGCGACCAGATCGCGAAACGTTATGTGAGATGTCTGACCGTGTGAGATCTCAGCTTCTCGCCATAAGCGTCCGGAGGAATTCGGTTGCACTAGAGAGAGATGGTCGTCTTCGCCCGGCACGATGTCGCTGCCGGGCGTTTCGCCGTCTGTAGGCACTGCAGAGCGTCGGATCGCACCATAGACTGACCTAATGAAGAAGATGCCACTGGCACTGCCCACGAAGCCCGTGAACTTGTCACCAGGGACGCTTCGCATCAAGCCCACCTCCCGAGCAGGTTGTTCTGATGTTCGCCGTCGCTTTGCAGGCGGCTGTTCGTCCACGAAGACCTCGGATGGCGCGTCTCCATCTTGACCACGTTCCATGACCGCGATCACGCTCAGTGATGTCAGAAAGCGATATGGTGCTATATCCGATGATAATTGGTGCTGACCTGATGAGGCTGGTGAAAGCGCTGGATCTGTAACATCGAGGCGGAATGACGGAGAGAATCAGGCGCGCGAGCTGTCTAATACTGCGTATTTCATCACCCGTGAAGCGCATTCGGGGACACGCAAAGCGATGAAAATGCCATTGGTGGGCGGAAACGACGCGAAGATGCAGTGGCAGCGGCGTCGACGGCGACCGTGCAAACTTCGCCGAGCTCCGCAGCTGACCTGGCGTGCCTGACGCGTGCGCGCCCTCACCCGTTCCATCGCAACATCATCTATGGCACCACCCAAATAATGTCTTCGGCAACTCTTGATGCCGCTGCCGGGCGTCCGCTACCCACCAGGGTCAGCAAGGCGTGTGAGAGGTGTCGTCGCAACAAGAGCCGAGTCAGTCACGCCCTCCCACCGCCTGTCACGCGCGCCGCCGACTGAGTATCCAAGTGCGACATATCGCGTCCTTGCGCGCTTTGCATCCGAGCAAACGTGGAATGCATTGTAAGCAATGCCGAAGTTCCACGCGCATCGAAGAGGAGACGCACCCAAGGCCCCTCCCGCGAAGCTTCACATGAGCAACCGCAGGCACCAATCCAGCGCAATGACGACCTGCATCAAGCGACAGATCCGGAACACAACAGCCGCGATGAGAGTAGGCGTGCCAGTATCGCGGAAGGTGAAGCCAACTCAGCCATGGATATTGCGCACCAGATCTACCGACTGGGAAGTCAGCCAACCTTGAGCCGGACAACATCAGCTATACCAGGCGGCAATGTCTATGGCAGAGCCCCAACATCTCGCTTAGATCGTACTCAGAGACGCCCTATAGCGGCAATCCTCGGTCACCCTCTGCCACCAATCGACATGATGCGAGTACTTTTAGAAGAGTATTTCGACTCGGTGCATTGGTTTAGCTTGGTCATCTATGAGCCAAGATTCCGGCCAAAACTCGACTCTATCAAGGATGGCCTTGCTTATCCGTCGCAGAAGTCATTCCTCCTCCTCTTGTCTACAGTTCTGGGAATGGGAGCATGGTACAAGTCTCACAAGAAGGACGTGGATCCGGACTTTCCAGATGAGGATTGGCACGCCTGGTCGCAGTCCCTCGTTCAGGGCGCGGGTTCCCAATTGGCTGAACTGATGGACCAGAGTACCATCTCATCTGTTCAGACGTGTATCTTGCTCGGCTCCTACTACGTCTACCATGGGAAGCCTAATCTATCCTTTGCGTTACTAGGCGCAACCATCCGAACGGCACAAGCCATCGGCCTCCACCGCCAGCAGCTACGAGGCGACCCTCACTATGTCGAAGAGAGGAAAAGAGTCTGGTGGACTATCTACACATGGGACCGGTAATGCGCCCCTCCCTGAAGATACGAAGGACCTCAGTACAGAGTCTGAGCCTCCTCGTATACTGTAGCATCGTTAGCTAACTTGTCCAGCTTCGCTTCCATTACGTACGGACGACCCATCGGCATCAACGAGAAGGACTGCAATACATACCACCCGATCGACGTATGCGAGTCGCCCTACTTCAGAGGGACGAACCCCCCAGAAGCCGACTTAACAATATGTTACTCGTCCTACCAACGAGAGCTCAACAAACTCTACCTTATCGCGTCACCCATCATCGAGACCATCTTCGGGATGCGGGCGGTGGGACCCAACGAACGGCCGAGCGGACCACAATACACAGATCAGATCACAGACGTGACGGAGAAGCTTTGGGCGTGGCGTCGACATCTGCCGCCTCATCTTCTACTCGAGATGGCCTCCGACTGCAGTATGGATCAATCACGCACCGCACGGGTGCACCAGCTGCAAGCGTTGTCCCTCCAGCTTACATTTGACAACCTCCTCATCATCTTCAATCGCCCGTTAATCGCAAAACAAGTGGACCACCTCATCAGGACGCAACCGGAAAGCGGGCATGGTAACGCACTATCTCCAGCAAGCCTTACGAACACCGAATCCCCATTTCATGCGGTTCATGAGTCCAGCCCGCTCAACAGAAGCCATATGTCGAGCACGGAGCAATGGTGGGACGCCGCGTTGAGAACATCGAAGGTGACTGAACTACCGCGGCTTTCTCAGCTAGCCACTGATAGCCACCTGGTAGCTTTCTTGGCTATCAATCTGTTCAACTCCGCCATCGTCATGGCTGTGTTGGCGCTGTCTGATCCACTTTCGGACAGAGCACAGGAAGTGAAAAGGACCATCACACGCATATTTCGCTTGCAAGAGCTACTCGGCAAAAGGACACAACTCTCGATGCAGAGTAATGCGGTCCTCAAAGACGTCATCCAGATGCTACTGCGCAGAGAAGCAGATGCCATCTTTGGCGAGAGCGATGTGACAAGATCGCACACCGGGACGGCGCAGATGTCTGTCGAAGACACCCTTCGTCTGCCGACGCAACTGCCACCGAGTGGACACAACAGACAGCAACAGAGTACAGTTGACAGCATGCAGCGCGTTCACGAGAGCATGGCGTCAGTACAGAGAGGTAAGACTGATGCATTCCCGAAGCTGCGTACCAATCTAATCACCTACTTCTCACAGTGTTTCCCGCCGCCCTCGACAGCGTCTCCCGTGACGACACAGCTTATGTCCCGCAATGGGGCACGAACGACGGTGGCATAAATCACCTGCCTAGCGAACACAATGATTGGACAAATGCTAGCACCGGAGACTTCAACCTCGAAGGCGAGCTGGACTGGATCAGCGATGAGAACGGTGTTGATGTTACTGGCAATGGCCTATACTGGTTCTGGGATTCCGTCTGGAACGAGCCACAATTCTAGCTCTCGCGTCACGAACACCCTTTGGTGGGCACGCGTCTCAATTCGTGCAATTTCATTATTGCGATACCTGTTCAGCGCATCACAAACTAGAGCCTCGGGAGATCAGACACACCCCTGTGCTGCTCGGTGCGACCCTCTGCGAACGCCCTATCGATTCCTGGTCCATATATGAGCGACTTGATGCCGACTCTGTCCGCAACATTCTGAAAAGCTTGTTCCGCATCTGAGAACGCGAACTCATGAGTAATAAGACTATCTAGTTGAACACGATTGGACTCTAGTAGCTGGATAGCAAGCTTGTAGTCTCCTGGCCCGTATCGAAAGCTTCCTTTGAGCGTAGCTTCTTTGTCGCAAATCTGGCCGATTGGAAATGTGATCTTAGGAGAGCCCAGTCCAGCTTGAACGAAGACTCCACCGCGTTTCAATGCAGCTACACCACAGTTGATGCATGGCTCTGCTCCTGTTGCATCGATCACAACATCAAACCCTGCAGCCAGCCCAGCCTTCTCCAAAACTTTCTGAGCATTTGTTTCTGGAAACCCAGCTTCCATCATGTATACGTCCTCGGCACCGAAGTCGGTCGCAAAGCTCAGCCTGGGGGCCACTGCGTCAATAACCACGACTTTCGCAGCGCCGAAAGCCTGTGCCACAGCGCAACACAGCAAGCCTATGGGCCCGGCCCCGAATACCGCCACAGATCTGCCCTGAAGACTTCCGGCGAGTCCGCAGCAATGCACAGCTATGCTTAGCGGCTCCACCAGGGCACCTTCACGGAAGGATATGTGTGACGGCAGCTTGTAGCAGCACTCTTCGGGTAGACAGTAGAAGGTTGATAACGTGCCGTTGTAGGGAGGGGTGGCAGCGAACTGCATCGACTCGCATAGGTTGTATCGGCCGCTGCGACATGTCTCGCAGGTGTTGCATCCTACGCCAGGTTCCAATGCGACGCGGTCACCCACCGACAACCCTGTGACGGCTGATCCACAAGCATCGACGATACCAGCAGATTCATGGCCGAGAGTGATCGGGTTCTCGACCACATATCTTCCGATTTGCCCATGTTGCCAGCAATGTACCTAGATCGCCGTCAACGTTGATGAACACACTACAGACCACAGCGGGCGATACGTACGTCAGAACCACAAAGACCGGTAGCCACAATCCTCACGCGAATGTGCCTGGGAGTTGGAAGACTTGGAACTGGACCATGCTCGTATGAGAACACCCTGGATGGGCTCAAGACGAAGGACGTGTTCATTGGCGCTGTGAGTTGGTTCTCAGGCGACGTCAAAGACTCAGAGGAATTCTCGGGTTCGTGAACATCAGCTGAAGACATGACTGTGAAACACAGTGTACGGCAATGATTAGAATTGATGTCTCCATCTTGAGGCCCTGACTATATCACCGGCCAGGCGTCCTTACCCGAGTGCGAGAGCGACTGCAGTACGGTTCCGGCGGCTCATGCAGGCTGCTGACCTCCCGACGTTTACGAGTCGGAGCCGCCAGCCCGGAGTTTTCTGCCCCAGCACCGGTTCCGCGGCTCGTGAGAAGAACGCTTCTGATTGGCTGGCAAAGCATCCCTTAGCGCTACAGCGTTGATCAACTTCTCGAGAAACACACTAGCATATGCCGACCAAATTTCGTCGCTGCAGGGCCAACGTTAGGACCGGAACCGTAACATGACCTGACTACATACGATGATGCCGAATGTGCTCCACTACGAAAATCTGGGGACGATAAAGCCGTAAGGCTTCCCCAGATTTCTCCATCATCCCACCGCATCTCCTCCGTGTGCTCCGTAACACGCACTACTTCTCTACTCATATCTTGCTCTATACTGGTTGTGAATATGGCTGCCCGTAGTAACTCAGTGGCCAGTCAGAGCGCCAACATCCAGCAACGCGCCTCGCAAATAGCTGGACAGGTCGCTGCTGAACAGGGATGGCTTGAAAGCAAGCTAAAGCCGAAGAAAATCACCGCCAGGTACCCTATCAAGGGCAAGACGTTGTTGTTTGCAACATGTGGCTTTGGCAGTCTCGGTGATGCCTTGTTTGGTTACAACTCAGGTGTGTTCGGGTACTTGCATGTTGATCAACAATACTGATTCCGCTAGGTATCATGTCGGGCCTACTGGTCAACCCAGTATTCGTCAGGCGTTTCTTCAGCGAGTACGGTGGCGCAGATGGTAGCACAGCAGCTGTGAATCCATCCATCACAGGAATCTCCGTTGCCTGCCTACAAGCTTCCGCCGCTGTGGGTGCTCTTATCGCAGGACGTCTTGGAGACATGATCGGTCGCAAGCGCACCGTCCGCCTCGGTGGCTTGATCTATTTCCTCTCGGCTTTCATCCAGATCTTCGCCCCAGGTTTCGCTACTTTCGTCGTTGGACGTACGATTCAGGGCTTCGGAGTTGGCTTCCTATCCATGACAGTTCCTATCATCCAGACTGAGATCGCGGCACCTCACGCTCGAGGTCTCATGGTCGGCATCGAATACACTTGCCTGATTGCAGGTTACATGTTATCTTGTTGGGTCGACTACGGCTTCCACTTCATGCTTCCGGACGCGCTATCTTGGCAAGGGCCATTCATCATCCAAATCATCCTCTCGTTCATCTTAGTGGTCATGTCATTCTTCCTCCCGGAAACTCCAAGATGGCTAGCCAATAACGGTTTCATGCAAGAAAGCCTTCAAACAGTCGCAGACCTGCACTCCAGCGGCGATACCGACGCACCGCATGTGCAAAAGGTCTTTCTCGAGATCCAGGAGGCCGTCGTCTACGAAGCTGAGCTCGGCAAAGCTGGATGGATGGAGATGTTCACCCGCTACCGCAAACGCACAATCGTCGGCGTCACAGTGCAAATGTTCGCTCAACTCAACGGCATAAACATCATCTCCTTCTACCTCCCCTCCACCCTCTCCAGCGCCGGCTTCTCAGACGAGAAATCCCTTCTCTACACCGCCGCGAACGCACTCCCTTACACCGCAGCCACTGTCGCAACCTGGTGGCTAGCCGATCGCTGGGGCCGCAAGCCGCTTCTCATCCTTGGCGGTGTCCTCATGGCCGCTCTTCTCGGCATCGTGTGCGCCTTCACAGAAGCTTCCATGCCCATTATGACCCGCGCAAACGGACAATTCGCTTTTATCATGCTCTACAACATTGTCTACGGTTTCACCTGGGGACCAATGCCATGGTTGTTACCTGCGGAGATCTTCCCGCTCCGCAGCCGCAGTAAGGGCATGGCGCTTGCGACGACGTCAAACTGGGTCTTCAACTTCATCATCGGCATGGTTTCGCCGGATGCTTTTGCGGGAATCGGTGGGTACTTTTACCTTGTCATCGCAGGGTTCTGTCTCTTCTCCGCGGGCCTGGCGCACTTCTACTATGTTGAGACGGCGAATCATTCGCTTGAGGAGATTGCGATTGCATTCGGAGATAGGGCTTTTGCTGATGGGGATGGTGAGGTTATGGAAAGTGTCAAGGCACATGATGAGAAGATGCATAATGATAAGGTCTGAGGGGCTTTGGGTGTCGAACAAATACATAGTTCAAGCCAGTTTGGCGATGTATTTCTCTAAGCTCAAACCGAGATTCACAACAAACTGCCACTGCGTGTTACCGCGAAAGAACCTTGACCAAATATTCAGCACAGCCAGACCAAGCGCAAACGGCTCGCTGGGTACAGTCAAGAAACCATCAGTCTCTCCAGCATCCTCAAAGTCAATCACCGCATACGCTTCCTTGATGATACAGCGAACCCAGTGAAGAATGCGATGCTCAGATCGCGACAGCGACTCTTCGCGGAATGGACGAGGAATAGAGCACAGCCATTTGCCGAGGAAGATGGCGCACTCGAAGCTCGATATGGCATGCTGAACGCTCCAGAAGAACGCTTGGCTGCGCGCGACCCTGTCTATACCTAATCTGACGGGTATACTGAGCGCATGTGTCGAGTACAACAGGGCTGACAGTATATTGTCGTTGCGCTCGATGTCTGGAAGGTTTGCTAAGCCGTTGGCGATGACGTCGGTGTCGCGCGACTCTAGATGGCGATAAGGTCCTATGTCGAGTGAAAGCCGCACGTAAGCTACCACTAGTAGTGCGCTTGAGGTGAAAGGGATGGGTCCGCTTTCGTTGTTGGGGTCTAGCATAGACTCTGGGGTTTGTTGCCAGAGAGACGTCCATGCGCGGAGAGCGCGGCTGATCACTTGTAGCTCTGCGCTTGAGATTGTTGCAGGAGATGTGGCGGGGAAGGAGAGCTCCCTGACTACATGAATCCGCTGAAGCAGAGCATGGAGAAGGATGTAGTTGCCGATTGGGCTCGGAATTGGATGGACTAGTTCTGAAGTATGTTAATCCACGTTCGATAGCTCTTCCGATAGTAGCTTACCCTCATTTGTCGTTCCCTGCAAAAGTATCGACAACGCTTGCTGAAAGGGCATGTGATCCTCGCGTCCATCGCGTTGTAGTGCAGCCCACTGTGCGGCACTACTAGCCTGCCAATCTGGTGTACAGCAAGGGAGTCGCAGATGAAGTTCGCTGCTCCAAAGCAGAGGATGGATGTTGTATGCAATACTATGCACGTTGATGTAACAAAAGGCCACGAGCTTTGTACGTCTGGATGACTCGCGCTGTACCCAATTATCCCACATCGCTGCTCTAGAGGTCGATATATTCCTGGGCGGCTCCTCTTCTTTGAGACCTATATCTCGAAGTGACTGCACTAGAAGGCCTCGAAGTGCGAACGCTTGCTGAAGTAGGTCTTTCCTTTCCCATGTCGCAAACCCTACCAGGATCAGTAGGGTTTTCGCCATGTCCAAAGGCGACCACGGTCCTGTGCGTCTGCTAATGAAATGCGCTTCTGGCGAGCATATGTTCGTAGAAGCGATGAAGGAAAGAGTTTGTGGCCCGAAATGCGACTCTTCCTGTCGTAGGCGTTCGAAGACAATGGCTTTCGAGACACGAAAGAGACGTTCGGAGCTTCTTCGCTCGAAGCAGTACTGCGCTCCAGCAGCGCACATGGCCAGTGTCAACTCCAAAGGCGAACATGACGGTTTGTAAGTTGGCGCATGTATGAACGGGAAGTGCGAATGAAAGCCACCAAAGAACGCGGTGATATACCTAGTAAGGGTATGTCGGGAAGGGATCTGGAAGTCGGCGATGGGAGGAGCGAAGCTCTCAAGAAGCGACACCAGGAAGTTGCGATGCTCATCCGTTACGTTGTACGTTCCGTTTCTCGTTCTCTTCTCGCCATCCTGCGTGTTGGATCTCAAATGGACCTCATCGTCAGCTGGAGCTGATGGTAGCCACGTGCTGAAAGGCGTGCCGATGTCCTCTGCACCTGGGGAGGAAGGCTGATTTTCTGGTTCTCGGGAGTGCCGCCGAGATTCCTGACGAGGTTCTCCTAGTCGCATCCAGTCAAAGTCGTACTCAGGCGTCCATTGGGCGGATAGTCCAACACCATCGATGAAGTTTACAAAGTCACGGAAATCTTCAAACCCTTCGTCGCGATATGGCGGCGCCGGCTGGAGTTCTTGGTAGGTGGGCGGAGGATGTTGCAAATCAAGCTGGCTTGCGTGGACCTGCGGGACGAGATGCGCTTCGACGGCCCCAGCGCTGGGGACGTTCAAAGCCGGTGCGTCTATTGTCGTCGCTGTTTCAGTCGACGTTGTCGACTCTGCATCAGGATTGCCAGCATGGTGCGTGATGCGCCAATGTCTAGTAAGCAGGTCACGCCGTGTGAACGCTTGTCCGCATCGACACGAGTACGGCTTCTCTCTAGTATCTATGCTGACATCAGTTCTGACGACGCCCTCATCGTGGAGTCACTTAGTTGAAGGCACGAACGTGTACGAGTATGGCGAATCAGATGCTCTGCTCGCTTGAAGCTTCTGGAGCAATGGGTACAAACGTGAGCGAGTCCGTGCATGTGGTGTGAGAATTGTTGGAGTTGGAGGTGAATTGGAGCGAGGTGGGTCTTGGTCTTTACTTCAAGGTTTTGCCCTCGGCCAATTATGTCTGCGGGGTAAATAGCGCCGTGGTTAGCGCAAGGCGTATCTTCGGAGTAGGTGGAACGCTTACTCCAAGATAGCGGAACTCGACGGGATGGCCGCCGAACGTCTCGCCGGCAGAACGTCGTGTCGGTACGCTATCCCTTAACCATTCATGAGTGCATTTATGCGTGTATCAGGGCAATCAGTGAGCGCGTATCTCGGTAGATCACGCTTTCACCGCCACATGTTAGCAGTATGGCATCGCTTGCAAGATTACTCCCAGGTGTAGCCGTCATCACAGGCGCTGGAGGAACTGGTAGGTGGTTATCTTATGCGACGTTGAATTGCAATGCTCATGATGATCAGGCATTGGTGCGGCCGTAGCTAAGGGTTTCGCCCGTTCAGGCTGTTCGCGAATCGCCATCACCGACATCAACCCGAAGACGCTCGAGCAGACCAGGGACTCTATCCTGAGCATCAACCCTTCCGCTCAGGTCTTCCAGCGAGCTGGCGACATCGCTGATGAGAAGTTCGTCGACTCATTCAACGATGAGACTTTTTCCAAGTTCAAGAGGCTCGACTATGGAGTCAATTGCGCTGGCGTGCTCGGTGGCGATGTTATCAAAGCTGTAGAGATGACGACCGAACATTTCGATCGACTCAATGCTATCAACTATAAGGGGTCATGGCTTAGTTGCCGTGCGCAGCTTAGAAACATGTTGAAGCAGCAGCCTCTTGATCAGCATCCCAAGCAGAGAGGCTCTATCGTCAATATCGCTAGTCAGCTCGGCATTGTAGCGAGGCCGGGTGCTGGTACGTTGACCGTTTCGTAGAACGCGAAATATCTGCTAATGAGCATGCACAGCGGCATACTGCGCTTCAAAGGGTGCTATCATCAATATGACAAGAGCGAACGCTATCGACTACTCCGATGAGGGCATACGCGTAAACTGCGTTTGTCCTGGTGTCATTGAGACACCCATGACTACCACATCGCCAGCTATGGTGGAAGCCTTGAAACCGGCTATTGAGATAGCGCCTATGAAGAGGATGGGCACGCCTGAAGAAGTCGCTGATGCAGTGCTTTTCTTGTGTTCGGCACAATCATCGTTCATCCAAGGGCATGCATTGGTTGTGGACGGTGGCTACACGATAAATTGAGAAAGATATCACGATGATGAAACATCTCGCTTGAAATAACGAACCCCATTTTCTAGTATTCTTAATGACCATATGTTTTACAGCTTCGTAGAGTGCTTCGACTCTTGATCTCGCCGCACGCCGATTTGTTTCCAGTCGTTTGCCGACTCCCAGGCAAAAGCCGCATCTAAGATTTTTTGTTCCTGCCAAAGGCCACCGACCAACTGCATACCAACCGGCAAGCTGACCTCAGAATCAACACCCGAAGGAGCAAAGCCTACGGGAAGTGACATGGCCGGATGCCCCGTTACATCGAAAATAGCGGTATTGATGGTAATACCCATACTTGGCTTCAGCGCGTCTATCGGCGCATCCTCCCCGCGCTTCCAGTCTATGTTAGGCGGTGCTACAAATGGCGTTGTCGGCATGACGATAAGGTCGTACTCCTGAAATAGCTTCTCGTATGCGTCGCGGAGCTGTTGGGCCACATTCATGGTTTTCGCATAAAGGCCCGGGTAATTCTGCATCAGCGAGAGACCGTTGATCATAGTATTTTTCGTAGATGGAAAGAGCTTTTGGAATGTTTCGTTCGTCCATGGTTGTCGTGCCGCTTCGTAGGCTGTTGAGAATAGTCCTCTCCGACCGTGCGCGTATCCCAACATGCTGAAGGTGCCTGCGATGCGCTGTTGGATGGTCCAAATAGCTGGCCCTTCTAGGTGAAGGGGTAACGATACCTCTTCGACGGTAGCACCTAGTTCTTCAAAGGACTGAACGGCTTTTCTCACGGATGATTTGACGTCTTGGTTTACGAGACGGTGCTCGAAGCCTTCTTTAAGAACGCCAATCTTCATTCCTGCGACCGAGCTTTGAAGACGTTCTGCGTATTGCTCAGACCCATGGGTCGGTGCACCAAGTGTACGGTCATCATAGTCATCCCTTCCGCCGATTGCGTCAAGGCACAAAGCAACGTCGCGAACTGATCTTGCTATGGGCCCAGCATGGTCACTGACAGCGTCGCCACTGGATATACCAGTGTAGGGAACAAGTCCATGCGTTGGTTTTAGTCCAACACCTGGTGTAGATCGTCAGCCTTGTGCTACATCATGGCGTGATACGTAACAGTCATGGTGTACTTACACCCACAGAATGACGATGGGACGCGAATACTGCCGCCTTGGTCGGCACCGATTGCGATATTCACCAAACCGCCACCGACTACTGCACAGCCACCAGATGTACTGCCACCAGCGGAGTACCCTCTCGCATACGGGTTGTGAACGGTACCTTGCGCTGAAGTAAATGACGATGTGGAGTTGCAGAAATTCTCGCATATGGTCGTTCCCACAATGTCGGCACCAGCATCTAATGCCCGGGTAACTACGGTGGCGTCGGAGTCGGGTGTCCATGAAGGGATAGCGTCTGTTCCAAAGAACTGCGGTACTCCGGCTACTGCAATGTTGTCTTTGAGACATACAGTCTTTCCTTGGAGGAGATGTCCCTGTGGGTTACCACGTATTTGGAACTTATGGGCCCAAGCATTGCCGAAATCTTGCTCTTCTGCTGATGGTCGGTGAATTCGTCCTCGTGGATATTTTTCGGTATCGGTAGGTGCTGTATAGTCGGGAAGTTGAAGTACGTGCTCCGCCACATCGTGGACCGCCGCTAGTAATTGGTGGTAGTCCCGAGACTCGTGTGGTGGTATGCCGTTACTGATGCCAATGCTTTGTAGTACTGATTCTGCGTCCCCAACCCGTACAAGATCCTCACTGTAATACCGTCAACATGCGCACGCTCTCCATTCAAACAGTAAAGTATTTGGTACTGACCTTAGAGGCGAGTCGAAAAAGACAGACATGATGGTTACGTAGGTGCGACTGTGTGAATTGGATACTACGATAGCTACAGTCAATATAAGAATTTGCTGAACGGTATACTCTGCCGCGAGACTTTGACCATATTCAGGTAGACGAGATGTTCTTACGTACCGTTTGACCAATGGTGAGCAAGTGGGTCGACGGTCCCACAAAACAAACTAAGAGATCACGCCTGAGGCTCTCCAAATGACCCCAACTCGTGGCGAACTCGATTCGATAACGTACCAGAAAGTACCCAGAACCTCGCGTTTTTGAGGGTCTGCATTGCTAAGTTTCATAATGTCAGACCAAAGTCCAAAAGACACGTAAAAGACACGTAAGATTCCAAGTCTGCTCGTAAGAACAAGCTCATCTCCGGCTGAACGGAGGCTTATCCTTTCATATTGATTACTAGTCGGCCTTTCATAGATGCATGCTGGTATCTTTCTATGAGGCTGGGTATCTCCGTAAAGCTCAAAACGGTCAAATGAGACGAGATGCCGTGCTTGGCTACGACCTTGAGCATGGACTCAACTTCCTCCGCACTAGCGACATAGCTGCCTTTTATGGTAAGCTCATGGAATACCATGGCTTCCGAGTCGAACTTCCAACTGTCTTTTGGTAAGCCCAGCGGAACCATAACACCGCCGTTGCCCAGTTGCTGAAGACACCACGCGTTGGCTGGTATTGAATCTGTGCATACTACGATGCCCGCGAGACCTTCGCCTGAAGTAAACTCTAGTATCTTCTCTTCGGCATTCTTAGCGCTTGAGTCCATGACTAGATCAGGTCTCAGGTGGTCAGGCAAGTCGAGCGCAAGCCGACGGCCTTGTTCACGGTTGTCCATGGCTATTGTCCGGTAACCAAGGGCTTTGGCAAATTGTATTCCAAGCTGCCCAAGCCCTCCAATACCTACTATGGCTACGGCATCGCCTGGCTGGACCTGGGGACTAAGCTTTCGTAATGCGCCCCATACTGTCGCCTTTTGATGCTGTTAGCAAAGATGTCTCACAAACAACTTCAACAAGAGATGGACCTACGCCAGCGCACATCAAAGGCGCTCCCTGTTCGAAGGAAACTCCTTCAGGGAGATGTACGGTAGTGTTTGGATCGGCCAGCATATATTCTGCGAATGCGCCGTCGTGTTTAAAGCCAGCGACAATCCTGTTCTGGCAGAAGCGCGGATCAGGACGTTTTGCTCGTCGTCCATGCTGTCGACATCCTGCGCATTGTCCACAAGCATTCTTGTAGTTGAGAACGCCAACGCGATCTCCAACCTTCCATGAGCCTTGTACTTTCGCGCCAATCTGTACAATCTTTCCAGCCGGCTCGTGCGATGGTATCATGGGAAGGGTCGCAGGAAACTGGCCATTCCAGACCTGGAGATCTGAATGACAGAAGCCAGCTGCGTAAACTTCGACGAGAAGATCATTGTATCCGCATTGAGGCACAGCCCGCTCACACAACTGATACGGTTTCTCATACTGACGGGGTTTGTTAGATAAGATTCGATGTGTTTCGTGACGTCATCATACCTCTACTATCTGTGCAGCGCGCATCTTATCAGACATGTTCGTAATTGACCGTGGATGTACTCAAAGGCGCGCGCCGCGTTATTACACTCAACACCCTGGTTATCGTCATCGTAACTTCATGCGAACGCTTGTTGGAGAGCGTAGGACCGTTCTCGGATGTTGTTGGAGACGAGATTTGGAGGTGGTTGGGGTCGACGATAAGGCCAAGCGAGGGGCAGCTGCGAAGGCAGGGGCAGCTGGCAGCTGGCGCATCCCATGACGAAATAGACAAGCGCGACGTCGGTCCAGCATCATTCCTTCCCACTTACCCCGCCATAGCTCTCAGGTTCGGCATCATGGCATTAAGAGGAAGTAGTCCCGTGTGCGAAGTTTGGTCTGACTGTTCCCACACGAATTCGTCCGACTGATAGCTCTTCCTTTGATCCAATTGACAACCTCATCAACTCATCATCTCCCATACAATACAGCTATCATGGGCAAGAAGCGCGTTCTCATCTCGTACGGTGTTGATGTAGATGCGGTATGTGGATGGCTTGGCTCGTATGGCGGAGAAGATAGCACCAGCGACATATCGCGTGGTCTGTTCGCCGGCACAGTTGGTACGCAGCGCCTCTTGAAGATGTTCAAGAAGTATGACATCAAGACTACTTGGTTCATTCCAGGTCATAGTCTGGAGACATTCCCGGAAGACATGGCAGCAGTACGCGATGCAGGACATGAAATAGGCCTCCACGGTTACAGTCACGAGAACCCCTCCGATATGAGCATGGAACAGCAACACCACGTGCTAGACAAGACGTACCGCATGTTGACTGAGTTTGCTGGCAAGCCTCCCCGAGGAAGCGTTGCGCCATGGTAATATTCCAAAAATCACCGCTGGAGACGATACGCTGACCATCTCGGTAGGTGGGAAACAAGCCGCGAAGGTGCCGAACTGCTGCTCTCGTACGGCATTGAGTACGATCACAGCATGAGCCACCACGACTGTCAACCTTACTATCTGAGAACCGGAGATACCTGGACCAAGATTGACTATAACAAGAAGGCAAAGGACTGGATGAAGCCACTCGTCGCAGGCCAACAGACTGGTCTAGTCGAAATCCCAGCAAACTGGTATCTTGACGTAAGTACTACTTCTACGACGCCCTGATACATCGCTCACACTGAATGTTAGGACTTGCCACCTCATATGTTCATCAAGGCTTCGAAGAACAGCCATGGCTTCGTGAATGCGCGAGATACCGAAGACCTCTGGAGGGACCATTTCGACTACTTCTACCGCGAATACGACGAGTTCATCTTTGTAAGTATCCCGGACTGCCTGAAGGACCCGTCTAACACTCCTGCAGCCCATCACAATCCACCCGGATGTATCTGGACGACCACACCTGCTCCTGATGCATGAAAGGTTGATCGAGCACTTCAAGAAGCATGAAGGCGTTGAGTTTGTGACGATGGAGGAGATGGCGGATGAGTTCAGAAAGAAGAACCCGCCGCCCGAGGGAGCGCTCATGCCATCTGAAGCGGGACTCAAGTTGAAAGAGTCCCCGATTAACTAAACAATTTGATGTCATTTTTGATTTTCCGATTTTGCTTTTTCCGCAGATCCTTCATTGCAGATGGTAGCGAAGACGCATCGCAGCAGTGCCTAATGCGAACTACGAGCTAGCTGTCACTAGCACGCCAGAGACAACATCACCATTAGTACGTGGCATCTACAATGTAGTAAGATCACGAACATGCGCCACCTAGCTCCGCATGAACGCCGTTCTAGAAGCCAGCCCCGCGCAGGAACCGCCGTCATACGCAGCCACCGGCAACTGCCAAACGAGTCACTGCAGGGTGAACGCTAGCAACACCCCACCCGGCAATCGGGCATATCCACCGCCTCCAACCCCCTCCCAGCTCCCAAGCCATGCAGCATCCACGCGTTGCACCAAGCCCTCGCTGCTCATCTCCGCAATCAGTTGGAGTAACGATGATCCCCAGGCGACCCTTCCCTCCAACCGGGGTAATCATTGGAGGCACCTGCGCCTGAATCGCGTAGCCGATGGAGACGCTCGCACCGCTCTCTCGCCACTATCAACCTCCAAAACAACGGGGCAGAGCGGGCTGGCAAGATCCACTCCTGCCCCGGATTCTGAGAGATACCGCGTTGGCGTGCTGATTACCACGCGGGTTATCAACGTTCTACCAGGGCACCTGCATCTGGCAAGGATAGGGCCGTTGCGTGGCATGCGTACATGAACGGATATATATACAGTGACCCAAGTACCGATACTTGAGGTGTTGAACAACTGTTCGTTACTCAATCCGGGTCGACAGCACAACTACCTGACGACATCGCCATCATGTCGGCGGAAAAGCAAGACGATGTCATTGCGCCCGCACCAAGTACCAGCTCGGAGAGCATCAACGGGAAGGTTGACCTCGAGAACGATGGCGAGATCTTCAAGCGAGGAGAGGGATATGAGGATTTCCGAACGGTATCCTGGGTTCACACCGCAGTCATCTTCTTGAAGCGTAAGTAACGGCCTTCTCCAGTTCACGAGCATTCCTCTAATGATGATCACTGTATAGTCATCTTCGCGACGGGAGTCCTTACAATCCCCAGCGCAATGTACACGCTCGGCGCCTTCCCCGGCGCCATCAACGTGCTCGGCTGGCAAGCCCTCAACACCTGGTGCGCCCTCGTGCAAGGCCAATTCCGGAACAACCATCCAGGCTGTCACTCCATCGCCGACATGGGCCAATTGGTCGGTGGCCGCATCGTCAAAGAAATCACTGGTGTCCTCTTCCTCGTTGCGTTCATCATCGTCGCGGCATCGGGTATAGTAGGTGTATCGACAGCTCTTAACGCGCTGTCCAACCATTCCCTCTGCACAAACTACTTCTCCATTATCGCGGCGATCATGGTTGGCACGTGTGCAAGTGTACGCAAGTTCGAGAAGATCGCTTGGGTTACTTGGGCGGGCTTTATCTCTGTTTTCGTCGCTGTCTTCATCGTCGTGTAAGTTTCCCAATCCTCCAGCCCTCAAAACCACATATCTAACCCATCCCAACAGCGTCGGAGTAACAACCCTCGACCGCCCCGCCGCTGCCCCCCAATCCGGCCCCTACGAGTTCGGATACCACGTAATCGGCCACCCCACCTTCGCCGCAGGCATCACAGCCGCCAGCACGATCTTTTGTTCCGGCGCCGGCACTTCCGCCTTCCTGCCCGTCATGTCCGAGATGCGCAACCCGCGCGAGTTCAGCAAAGCAGTGAACTGGTGCATGGGCCTTGTCACCGCCGCGTACCTCTCCTTCAGCCTTGTCGTGTACAAGTGGTGCGGGAAATGGGTTGCATCGCCTTCTCTCGGCAGCGCAGGACCGATGGTGAAGAAAGTCGCGTACGGCATCGGTCTTATTGGACTTTGTGTTAGTGGCGCGTTGTATGTGCATGTTAGTGCGAAGTATATCTTCGTCCGCATACTGAGGAACTCGAAACATCTTCAGGCGAACTCGCCGGTTCACTGGGGGACATGGCTGGGTTGCGTTACGGGTATGACGGTTGTCAGCTTCCTCATCGCATCCGGCGTGCCGATCTTCAACTACTTGCTCAGTCTGGCGGGTAGTGTGGCGTTTGCGCCGCTGGCGCTGGGATTGCCTGGGTGGCTTTGGATTTATGATCATCAGAGCTACTGGAAGGGGAACTGGTGGCAGAAGATCATGTATGCGCTGCATGTTATCTTGATCGGCATTTCGGTGTTCCTGACGATCGGCGGCACGTACGGCGTTATTGTCCAGATCATGGACGCGTACAAGGATGGGTCAATTGACTCGGCGTTCTCGTGCGCGGACAACAGTAACTCGTCTTAGATGGAGTTTTGTTCTGTAGTACTAGATATTCACAGCTTGTTAGTTTGAGAGATACCCTCGGTTAGCACCATAATGAAGATAGCCACGCATTCAAATTCGTTTCAACATTGATCCAGATTCGTCAATCCACTCTGCTATAATCATTCCAAGAGGATCGATAGTTGTGGCCAGGACCCTCCATGCCAATTAGACCACCGGCTTCTCCTCCGGTATAAGGCCAACCATCTCGAGCACCCAGGCCGTGGAGTTGATCAACCCGTAGAAGAGCATTGGTATCACCTGCGAAGACGTTAGTACGCAAACTACGAAAATGCACTTGGTTGTTGCTTACCCCGAAGAACAAATTGCCGAGAATGCCTCTGCGAAGAATAGTCTCCGCCAACTCAGTCTTCGTGATGCTAGGCGCGACATCGCTCTTGAAAGGCCCAACAAGCCTGTAGAGAGTAACAAAGCTTGCTCCAAAGCAGTAAACCAGAAGCACCTTCAACCCGTGCGCCATGTACAGTTCCCGTAAACCAGGAGCACCACCAAAGTCCTTCGCTAGAGTGCTCATGTACGCGCTGTGATCAACACCGTACTTGATGCGCGATGTCTCTTTGGCTAAGAGATGGTAGTGCGGGGGATCGGTAGGCATGGCCATTTGATTGGTGATGAGCGCTGTCCACCACATGGCCTGTTGTTCAGCGATGGGCGGAATGGCGCCAACACCAGGTCGCACAAATCCGATGAAGGATATGCTAGGGTCTGCCGGCGAGACAATGTTGCGGATGGTGGCATCGGCTGCTGTGGGATATGACGGGTCGAGGAAGTAGAAGGACTGTTTGTAGCCGGTGCAGTATACTACGCAGTTGGGTCGTACCTCCGTGTCCTTCATGCGTCTCCAGTCTTTACGGTCGGGGCGCTTCTCGAATATCACTCTCCCGGTCTCGTCTATGCGCTCCGGGAATGTGCATGTGTCTACCCATTTCTTCGACTGTGCGTCTTCGGGTGGGTCTACGTAGCCGTTGCCGAGGAAGGCGAGAGGGTGGCTCTCTTTGTAGGGCCGGTTTAGATATGGCATCGCTTTACTGCTCTTGTTTAGGAAGACGAAAGCTCTGCCTAGTCTGTCGGCTGGTAGTGCGCCGACGTGTTGACTGTATTGGGTTAGCATGTGCCCATTCGCTATGATTAGATGGAAACTCACTTCATGCCCGCCTGTGTGCCAGTCAAGAACCACAACACACGCTTGATGACAAAGTCCGATACAAACCAACGGAATCGACTCGCAGCTATCGCGCGATGCACGTAGGCTGTCTCGAAGAGGTTGGTGATGAGACCATCGATAGGTAGACCTCCTTTGAACTGCTTGCCGAACACCTTGAAACGCGAAAGCGCTTTGGGGAAAGAAAGGAAGCCCGTTCTGAAGCACATGGTGACTGAATTTGCATCACCCTTCATGGCTTCGTAGGCGATATCTACAAACGTTAGCGTGTGTCCGTCTCAATGTCTTCGTATAGTGTACCCATGGCAGTCTCTCCACAGCCCATGATGAGCACATCTTTGCCTGTTAGCTGTGCTCGCTTCTTGTACTGCGAAGAGTGGAAAGCTTCTCCTTTGACATTCTCAATGCCAGGGATATTGGGAATGTTGGGCTCGACGTGCAATCCAGTGCATATAGCAACATGCGAACAATCGAAAGTGCGCTCCTCTCCGTCGCTGTTCTTGTCGACGTATCTCACACGGTGCTTCCACTTCCGATCGATCGACTTAGATATAGGCTCGATCTTGTTGACTCTGCAGCCCATCTTCATGAGCGGCTGTAGGTCGAACTTGTCCACGTAGTCCTGCAAGTAGCCGACATATTGTGGAAGCGAAATGTGGTCTGGTGCTGACACGGGGAAGCGGTGGTCGGAGAAGGTGGTCAATTGCTTTGAAGATACCAGCTCGGCGTTTTCATAAGCACGGTAGTGAAATGTGCCTCCAATATTGTCTTCGCTGGAGTGTGTTAGGTCGTGTGGTGGTAAACCCGCTCGGGGCTGAGTGGAGTATGCCTACGCCTCGAACAAAACAGCCTCTATCGGCCGATCAGGTGTCGATGCCTCAAGCAGCGTCTTAAGAGTCGTCAGTCCGCCAGGACTTCCACCGTGTTAGCATGTGATGATTTTTGTTGAGAGGGTGGCGTACCCAGCCCCAATGACGGCGACTCGCATCGCAGGAAGCTTGTCGGTGCCTGCCATTTCCACGATCAATCAAGAAACGATATCTACAAGGTCTACAGGAAAGTGATGTTCTAGAGTCTAGAGTTACATCTCGTGTGGCCACTGCTGGATGTCGCATGCAAGGGACGCGTCGGCGATATTCCCTCAACCAATCAAGACGTTCAATCTAAAGGATGACATCAAGACAGGACGCGCGACTCCCGACGGGCACATGTTGCTCCATGCACTTTGCTCCATTTGAGCCTAGTCCCGGCGACGATGCCGTCGCCAATTGATGTTTGCTATCAAATTGGGTAGAGACGGACGATGCCTGTTCTGAGACTGCTGCGGGCCAGCAGCCGAGGACATGCGACGATTTGCACGTCATGCCCTAAATATCAACACCATAGCTCCACACCGCTGACGTCCACGACTACCTCAGCATGGAGCAGCCACGCGAGAAGGTCGCAATAATAGGCTCAGGCCTGGCAGGACTGGTTAGTGCGAACCTGTTGTTCCACGATGTCCGTCAACGATACGCGGTCAGGGTCTTCGAGTCGGTAGGCCGCCTAACATCCACTCTATCCGCGACTGTACTCACAAAAGTAATTTTAGGGCAGAACGCTTTCCCTAGACGCCGCCTCTATCTCCATCCCCGATGCAGCCACCGACGCCTCCACCCGCGTGGACCTGCCCATGCGCGCGTTTGCGGGCGGCTACTACAACAACCTCAAAGCCCTGTACGACTACCTGCGCATCGAATACAACTCCCAACCCTTCCTCTTCGAATTCGCGAAATGCCGCGATGCGAGCCCCGAGGCCTTAGCGACTGGCCGCCGCGACACGTCGTACTTCACACATGCGTCGAATCTCCACCAGATGGCGCCCCGACCGAGCAGAGTTAGCAGGACCTCGTACCTGATGCAATGGCTATACCTGGTACTGGCCTACTCGTGGTTCGCGCTCTGCTGTTTCTTCTTCGAGCCTAGACAAGGCGAGACTATGCAGCAGTATCTGGACCGCACATACTGTCCGACCTACTTCGTCACCTACTACTTACTCCCTCTCTTGTCGAGCGTATCCACCTGTCCCCACGAGTCGCTACTCGCCTTTCCTGCCAGCGACATCATCGAATACAAGCGGAGGAGCCATGGCGCACCGCACTATACTGTATCAGATGGCGTGGGAGGGGTGCAAGACCGCCTGGTCAAGGGCATCGATGTTACTCTCGAGGCTACTGTCACGGCCGTAGAGCCCTCCGAAAAGGGCGTTCGGATAACCTGGTCTCAGGGCGGGTCAGACGCTCAGAAAACGGAATTCTTCGACAAAGTCATTCTTGCAGTCGCCCCGGATGTCGTCGGCCGTGTCTTCAGACCCCTCCAACACCACTTGCAGCGCATACCGACTGCAGTCGTGGAAAGTGTGGTGCATACGGATTGGGCAGTTCTCCACGGAAGCGACGCCAGGCACGTCGATAAGAAAACCGCGCAGCTCATCCACCTCAATACGGCAACCTCCGGTACGCACACAACCGAATCGCATCATGTCCAACCATGTGGCGTCGTAGTAACTACTTGCCCATGTACTCCTCTCGATGAGAAATGCGTTGCTCAGCGGAGCCGGTTCACGCGCGTTCTTCGCAGCCCGGAGAGCCAGCGCATCGTCAACGCCATATTTGATAAGCGCTCGAACTTCGACACAGATGACAAATCAGTGCCACAGTGGAGGAATGGCGAGGACAATGTGTGGCTCGTGGGCGGCTGGTGCTGGGACGGTATGGTCCTCTTGGAAGGCTGCGTTGTCTCGGCCATGCGAGTGGCTGATGCGTTCGACGTTGCGGTGCCCTGGAGGCATCAGTAGTTCATGAAGACAAGCGTATTCGGACTCGGACTGTGACGCATGAAGCATCCTCTTGCCTCTAGTCCTTTCGTAGCCTTGCAGGCAATCCAATAGAGTAGATACCCGGGCAAGACAACATGCCCATAGCATCCTAGGACTCAGGAAGTGATGTAGGCGATTCAAAGTGTTTGAACGAAAGTGAAAGTATTCGGGATTGAGGGTTCTAGGATGCGACTTCCTGTTGTGTGTATCATATGGCGTCTCGTCATACATTTTCGCCGGAAACGGCTAGCGTCGTTGCCTCGTTGAAGCTTCCCGCGAAATCTCCCAAGCACTCGGCCCTGCGTCGCACCAATCACTACCACACGCCAAACAAATGTCCGCTACCCAGATACTCGGCGCAGGGCTGGCGGCCCTACTGTTTTGGCTGATGATGAGAGCGCGGGGGGCTCAAGAAGACAAGGCTTCAGTTTACGGGTTGCAGCATGGGCGGCTACATCTGCAGCTTCCCACAGCCATGTGGATGAACATGGGGTATTGGAAGAACGCCACCACTTCAACGACATTAAGCGAAGCCTGTCGAGACATGCTGAACGTAATCCTTGCTGAGGCCGGCCTTTCAAGCGACAAAGGCCCAGCAGCACGGAGAAGAGCCTTGGTGGATCTGGGCTTCGGATGCGGGGACCAAACCATCTATCTCATGAGCAAGGAACCTATTCGAGCGTGCGACAAAGACTGGTGGGATGAAAGAGATCGCTGCGCCACATTCCATGATTACATTGGCATCACGAAAGATGCAGTGCAGGCTCGATACGCCTCGGAGCGACTTGCCGAGCTCAAGAAGAATACGACGAAGGCGGTATCTCCTGAGATGGAAGATGGTGGAAACCCCACGATATCTCTCTTCTGTGCCGACGCGTCGAAACCCAAGTCCTGGAACCAACAGATGCAAACAAAGTTGCAGCTTGCGAAGGACGATACAGAAGAGCGTTGGGTGTTGGCACTAGACACAGCATATCACTTCGCCCCCTCACGCTGGCCCATCATTGAGTACGCTCACTCAGAGCTAGAAGCAAACTGGATGGCCTTTGATCTATGTCTCTCTCCTACCGCTACATGGGCCCAGAGGATGACGCTTCGCCTTCTCACTGCCCTCATGGGTGCGCCCTGGGCCAACTTCACCACACCACAGGGGTACCGCGAGAGGCTGGAGCAGATAGGATACAACCCTGAAGCCATCACCACCACTGACATCTCAGAACATGTGTTCGCGCCACTGGCAGCATTCCTGAAAGAGCAGGACGACAGGCTCAAGATGTTAGGATTAGGCTTAGGTCGCTTTGGTGTCGCGAAAGCCATGTTCGGCTGGTGGGGGCGGACCGGAGTTGTGCGTGGCGTAGTAGTGGTCGCGAAGAAATGAGTTGTATGTCGGTTATACGAGATCTAACCTCGCCTGGACCCTTTACCGGTGTGGTGGGAGGCCTGAAGTCAGCCCTGTAAGGCTGAGGTGGAAATAAGACACCAGCACTTGCCGCGAAAAGTGTACGCGTTGGACGACCCTCTGCGAGTTTGCGCCATGATGTCTCATTGACTAATCTGTGGGCTGGCCTTTGAATAGGTTCACAAGGGTTTGGCACTGCGTTTGGTATACAAGTATGCCTCCCTCTGGAGCCCCTGTGCGACGATGGTGGAGGATCGCATTCCCTCGTGCCGACACCCGCTCTTAGCCCCCAACTTCAATACAAACTGCACGCCAAGACAAGAGCCAAGACGGCGCAGTCGAGTTACGCGCTGTCAGACGATAACATCCGCATGCTTTATTAAATCTACGCTACATCCCTTACAGCGGGAATCTTGACTCCCCATCTTCCCTAACGACGGATCGATCACACCAAACATGGAGCAACGGGAGTCGCATGAGATGCACAGCGTCAGAGAGGAGACCAGACAAGCAAACGCGGGTGCACCCAAGGTCCCGGAAACTACTCACGAGCCCATGTACACGTCGAGGCTGTCGAGAGCGTCTTCCATGACCGTTCGCGAGCCCATCGTCAGGACCCTCCACACTTCGTTCTGGCCGCTGATGGTCTTCATCTTTTACGCTACACTCGCCCTATTCACCTGGATCGTTCTTTGTGTCGCGAGCAGCCGGCCGATTGGAAGCAAGTTAAGCTATACGGATAATCAAGACTACTTTAAAGATGTAGCTCGTCTCTTGGCTAAACACGAGAGGATCCTTAGGGCTGCGCAGATCCTGCAATCGGTAGTCGCCCTACTCACCATTCCCATCACTTCAGCGATATGCTCTATAGCCTTCGCTGCCTATATCCAGGCTGGCAGCTCGAGAACGAAGTTGAATCTGCGTCAGACTATGGCGCTTGCAGATCAAGGCTGGATCAGCCCAAGAATGTGGGCTAGGTGGTCTAAAGTTGGAAGTCTTCCATTGTACTTCGCCTTTGCATTGACCTTAGTGGGTGAGTCATGCCCAGATCTTGGCAGGAAGCCGGTGTTGACTCGAATACAGGTGCTGTCTTCCCGATTCTGCAGACAACGTTTATCCAGGTTACTCCGACACGAATACCAACTCGCAGCACACAGTCCGGTCTGATTAGGGTCGCTGATATACCTGCTCTAATCAGCAGCACCGACAATGACATAAACACAGCAGTTGTTCGACTCCGTAGCATTCTAGAATCGCGCGCGGAAAGAGAACATGAGCCTTACCTCTGGATCGATGAACAGAACGATGGACTGGATAATGACATGTGTTACGATACATTCAGTGTGGCCACCAATTGTAACCGCTTCTCGAGGAGTCTTTATCAACTTGATGAGATGAGCTTAGATGCCTGGTTCTCACCCGTTCCCTTGGACTTCAGCACCGGTGTCTATGTTGACCCTCAGTACGCACCGCGCCTCAATACCACAATTGAATACCGGAACATGACAGACGCTGAGTGGCCAACCGAATGCGTTCGCGACAGAGAAGATGTATTTTTCGCACAATACCGTGGAGGAGAGACGGGATACCGGGAGTTCGATATAATAGCTTGCATACCCGCCAATATCTCTGGCACGCCTTGGCAAGCTACGTACAACCGGCAGGACATTACCGAGGATCTTTTCCTCGCAATTTCGGTGCCTTCAACGTTACGCACTCTTGTTATGTGGAAAATCACCGCCCGTTCGACGTTAGGCTACTTCGAACTTCCTAATACCAAGAACGGCAATCGCGCCGGGCCGTTACTCCATGAGCTATCCTTGGACAGCGCTAGAGGCTCTTCAACCAGCGGATCCAGTCGAGATGAGAAACGAGCAACCAACGAAACATACGCAGGAAATGTGAGACAACCCATTGGAAATCACATCGGTCCGCTGACTGCTATTGGACTGGCACTATTCGGCGAAGGCTCTTTCATCGAGAGAAGAGTTTCAAATCCATCCGCCTTCCTTGTAGATCGGCCTGAGGTCGATGATGAAGTATGGTTCAGAAATTTCGGCAACAACTGCCTCGGGAATATGCCTCTCAACTTTGCCATAGGGGGCCCGTGCCTCCGCGACTACGACTACCAGTCCGAAGTCGACGTCCTTGGCCGCGTGAGACAACTAGCTGCATTCTTTGATTCGGAACGTTCTGCAAGTAGGGCGTTCACTGTGGCCGCTTTCCTCGCCAACAAGGAGTGGCTGAACCCGAGCCAATTCCACAGATGGGGAGGATTCGACCAATCGCGGAATGTATATGTCGATACGGGCGTTCCAACCAAGAAGACATATATCGCGCTTTGGGGGGTCATCACCGGGTCCGTTTTCCTCGGCCTTCACCTTCTCGGATTACTAGTGCTTGCCCTGTACGCCTTTTGGATGAGGCCATTCATGCCTTGGTTGGGTGCAGAATTCGTGGTCAAGGCTGGTACGGCACATGCTGATATTCTGAGCGCTGCCGAAGGGGACAAGCAGTGGAAGCAGACTGTTTCTGCGTGCCCTGGGTTCGTCGGGGACGAGAAACCCACAGATGATGTGGGTCGAATCGCATTTGGTGCTACTGCTGCCTTGAGCACAGCACGGGACAAGAAGTTTGAGGAGCTATAGTGTGGGTGTAATTCTAATAGATCTGGTTCATCGTTGATGCGGAACTTTTACCCGCACCTCGTCTATGGAAGGAAGCGAACAGAACTTCCGCAGCCCACATTGGTATCGAATCGAAAGTCCGCGAAACCTCAGCGCAGTGGAGACTTCTAGGCTTCCGTGGCATGTGATGAGTACGACTTTTTTTCATAGGCCCTTCAATGGACTTGAGTCACAGCTATCTGAAAATCTAAGGTTCGGCATGGCGCTCCGGCGAACAATGCGCGATCGTGCGCTCCTGATAGTACGTAACCACCACTCCTGAGGTCTCCAAGGTCAGCAAACCCACTCATTACCCACGGGCAGCGTGAGTCGCAGATAGCTTTCCAACTCAATAATTAACTCATTACCACCGTGCAGTGTGAGTCCCAGAGACGCTTCCAACTCAATAAATAGTGCTCTGTCCCTCTCTTCTCTCCATTATCCTTTCTTCATCATCCATCACATTCAAAGTCCAAAATCCGAAGAAAGTTTTACCATTCCATCCCAACTATCTTCAAACACTATTACCAACACTACCACCACACCTACCAACACGACCTCACCACACTACAAACAAACATGTCTTCAACCACACCTGTCTACGCCTGCAAGGCCGACTTCATCGCTGCGGGTATGTCTCCTTACCTCCTGCCCGCCAGCGAAGCAGACACGTGCAGCATCTGCACCAAAGACTTGGCCTGCGAGAACCCCTCGGCCACCAAGCTCACCGCCGCCGACAAGGAAGTCCTTGAACTGGCCTTACAACACCCAGCCAACACAATTGTCTTCAAGTCAAGTTGGCTCAAATCCACAAAGCCTCTTCACAGCCACCACACCAATGAAGAGCAACCAGTGTCAAAGCTAAACGCCTGCGGACACGTTTTCGGCACCAACTGCATCATGACTTGGTTTGAGAGATGCAACACTTGTCCTATGTGTAGGAAAGTACTGTTCCCAACATGGGCACAGGAAGAGATGGAGAGGGAGAGGGTGGAGAGGGAGGAGGAGGCGAGCAGGAGTTTTTGGGGGTGGATAGAACCCCCTTTCTAAGTACTAGCATTTCACTGCACCGATGCAGAAGAAAGCGACGACCTCCTGGGGTGGTTTTGGCGTTTCGTTTTTTTGGGTTTTGGGGTCTTGAAGGTCGACGCGCATCATTATGAAGTTTGCCTGGGCTGGGTCAGAGGTCACTGAATACCTCCTGGGAGAGGTTTGGCGTTGGCGTCTATCGGTTTTCACGGTTGCGAATGCCTCCGCGCATGGTCGTACCGTATGGTTTCTGTAGTTCCGAATGCATTGTCTCTCACTCACTCACCCGTTCTCTGCCGTCCCCAATCACATGTGACAGCACCAGATAAGCCCACGCCACGTGACACCACCTACCTCCCTCCTATTGCCCTGCATATGACACGCAGACGACCGCATTACTGCCCGAACCTTAGCCCGATGACTTCATCCAATATACAACCTGCGACGTCACCTCTAGGATTTTAGGCCGAAAGAGCTGCAGGATCGTATGATCGGAGCGAGATATACCCCAGATGCGGGTTTATCTCTGGGCTAATTCTAGAAGGCATCTTTGCGGTAACTCTCCCGTTGCACGCGTGTGCATTTGCGGTGTCATGTCGGAGATTTATTTCGGAGGACCGATCGGGCCGCTATTGAAAAGAAAAAGAGAGGGCGGCGTCCTTTAATATGTGTAGTGTTGAGCGAGACGGCACGACTGTTAAGAAAGAAGGTTAGAGTATATAGCAGGCATGAATGCTGTCTCAACGTGTGCCGGGAATCTCGAGAAGCAAAGTTACAATCTTGTTAGGCTTGTTGGTAGGTGGAGTTTGTGTTCTAGGTCACGATAGAAGGGCGCCACCTCGCTTGTGCCGGAACCATGACCTGGCAGACCACGCGACGAAGAACGGCCGACGCGGCGGGCTTGTTTCAGTTCGCGGTGATGAGCATGGGGGCTGCGTGATCGATAGGGGAAGCCAACCGTCGCCTCGGGGGTGTTCAGCTTCGGCAACCCCGCACGTCGTGATGCAGACATATGCGCGGATCGCCTATAGCGTTGAGTTACTTTTCTTTTGCTAGCCGATCGCCTCGAGGGAAGTGAAACTATCATCAAGAAACCTACCAGAATACGGCAAAGAATTGCCAGCTTGCTATATTGCTTTTTGTCTGCAATAGCTTATACTAGCCGCATTAGTCGCCTAAAGCTTACTCTTTCTATAGTCTATAGAGATTACGTGCAAGGCTGCCTATTAAATAAGGCTATATCTTGCTAAACTTTGTCTCTAGCTACCTAGCCTTAAACTTATTCTTAAAAAGACTTAATTACTAGTATCTTATAAACTTTAAATATACTACTATAGCTAAGCTACTACTGCTATACTTCTTTTTTATAAGCTCTTACTCTTTATTATAAAGATTTTACTTTAAGAAGACTATAGTCTTTATATTATAAGCTTACTTAATACTTTTATTATATAGCTTTTACTAATAAGATAAAGAAAAATTTACGCTTTATACTAAAACTATATAAATTCTACTAGCATTAATAATCTATAGTAGCGTCTCTTAGCCTATAAATTTAAGAGTATATAGCGTTTTATTATTTACGCTTATACTTATAACTAAATCTAGAGAGCTGCTATCTAAAAAGATAATAAGAGTAAAGTAAGGTAGACAAAAATTGCTAGCTTAAACCTAAGAGATTAGTATTACTTAGTTATAGGCATTTTATTTTGCTAAGTGTTAGTCTAGGCTATTTAGGTAATAAGCTCTATATTCTAGATATTCTAGAAATTTAAGCTAAAGGCCCTGTAACTCTTTGCCACAAGTGCCCCGGAAGCGCAAGCCCCCATGAACGGAGGGCCTGCTGGTGTGGTAGCTTTCATTGGGTCACAGGTATATGGCTGGCAGGGATGCATGCAGGTTAGCCGTGTTCCGCGTCGGACCGTCAGATGTGCGACAAATCAGCGGCGCACAGCATGAGCCCCGCCGCGCTCCCTGACTAGGTCTTGCTTCCCGAAAGGCCAACACTACAAGTACACTTGTCGCATGGGCCGCACGGCTGAGGCACCCTGGGTGACGCGAGATAGGCGTTGAAGACGGCGGACTCAACGAGCATAGTGCATGACAGCTCTGTGCTCTGGACCAGGCAATTGGGAGGATCGCCTCTTTGGCTTTATCTACGTTCACTCGCTCCGCTCGGGGCATTTTAATCCTGGTTCCAGTTACGCCCCTCTCTTTCGACGACTTTGGCTTTGATGTGCGCTCGGTATGCGGTGAAGTGAAGAAGAGCTGGATAGTATTGATCATGGCGGGGAAGCAATCGGATCGTTTCGACATTGTCAATGGCAAGCAGCTTGCGTTGTTGATTGCGCCTACACTATGCCTTGCGGTGGCTGCGGCAGCGGTGGCGGCGAGATGGTACACGAGGAGTGTCAGACGGGTCAACACGATCAACGAAGATGCGCTGATGCTGGCTGCTCTGGTAAGACGATGGAATGCTGACGGCGGTACCATGCTAACAGTCGTAGGCTATGAGCTTTGTCGTGGTTACGCTAGTTTACGTGCTGGTGTTCCTCGGCGGAGAAGGGCTTACGAGCTATGAGATTCAGGCGGACCCGACGAAGAACTTTGACGTTGTGGAGCGTTTCTGGCTGCGGGTATGTTTAGCTGGAGGCTTCTTGAGAGTTGGCTAACAGGCTTTCAAGATACAATTCGCACTGGATATCTGTTGGGCCACATCGGTTGCAACGGTGCAGGTGGCGTTTGCGAAATCCTACCTACGCCTGTACGAGAAGAGAGTTTTTGCTCGCATCGCTTGCTATGCGTCTATGGCGCTCATCGCGATCTGGTACATCTGGTCGCTCGCGGGTTGGATCAGCATGTGCCATCCACCGGGGGAGTGCAAGCTGCAGAGCAAGAAGTCGTGCATCATCATTGGATCGCTGCACGTCTTCTTCAACAGTGTCATCCTCTTTGCCCCGATACCTGCCATAGCAGCAGCAGATCTCTCAGGCAAGAAGAAGGCGTGGGTGATGGTCTTGTTCCTCCTTGGATGCTTGTACGTGAAGCTAAGCGCTCGCTCCAAATAGCTCTTGCTGACACCACACAGTTGTACTATCCTAGCAGTCCTCCGTATCGACTGCGCGATCGACGTCTTCGGCAACGTCAATGATGATCCGATCGGTGCGTCGTGGTGGCGTATCTGCTTTTCCCCAATCGAGGTCGCTGTCGGTATCGTCTGCTGTTGCGTTCCCAACGTCCGTTCACTTCCTTCGTGGCGCCGAACTCCTCCACTCCCGACTGAGGATGGCGGTATCGGTCTCCGCCGGATGAAGTTCCGCACACAGAGCAACGGCTCGTCGACATCAAATCTCAACGCACCTCCTTCGCAATGGATGCCAGGCATCAAACCGCAGGCGGCTGCCTTCGTCACGCTGAGCAATGAATCGGCTCCTTCGGAGAGACTGGGCTCATTGGGGCTGAACGAAATCAAAGTTACGAAAGAGTATAACCTTGATCGGTTATGAGTGTGTTGTTGGGACGCAGAGTCGAGATGGCTAGCCCACAGCGATGCATGAAGCAGGCGCATAGGACGGTGGCTTCTTGGAAAACGTGCGGTGCTTCATTGTACGACGTGGGAGGGAAGTGTCACTTCGGACATGCGCGCACTTGTCCTCGACGTCCATGTGGCACAGTCGTGCCGCTGCGGGAGGACGCGCATCTGACGTCACAGTCACACTACCGGAACGTGATCCACGGATGGATCCTTGGCCCACACGCCTCAAGCCACCAACACCATCCTCCCACGAACGCCCAAGCCATCATGGCCCCCGAGCCCAATCTTCGCCTCGGCACGCTGCCTCCACTATACCAAGCTGGACTCGCGATGTGGTATCTGCCAAAAGATCCCGATTATGAAGAGCCGTTAGGAGGTATGCACCTGCAGAGAAGACTCGATGAGCCAGCTACTACACTCAACTCACACTCATGGTCGGCTCAGCTCTCAAGCAGTGAGCTTCCGACGGAAGGGGCATTACTAAGGGAAACGATGTGAGGAAACGCAGATGACGATGCTGTCCGTTAGAAAAGTACCGAGGTAGCGATTACGGCAAGGCCCGTGAGGATCATAGATGGGGTTGATAAGACTTAAGAGAGCTTGAAGAGCAAAGTAAGAGTTAGATGATTAGTCGCAAGACAGGAGAGCTGGTGAGCATTAATCACCATGGCTTAGACAAGCGCAGAATCTATGCGCGCATGCATAATGTAATGAGCATACACGACCAACTTGCTTTGCGATACACTGCAGGATCTGATGATGCTCTCGTTTCCCACTCGACATACACGTTATGTCAGTGCATGTGGCAAGCCATTCCACTCACACAAGAGAAGAGGTGGTACATGGGAATAGGCGCATATGGGCGCACCTTTTCAATCGCATTAATTGCGCAACATCATGTTGGCATTAGTTTAGGTGTGTCTTCTCGAGGGTCGGAATGAGGCCATTTGCGCAACTTTGCTTGGCATTCTTCCCTACTGGATAACAAGCTAATGCAAAGAGAACAGGCTAAGGCATTGCTGTAACTGTAGCTCACTCCACATCGCTGCCTGTATTCGGTGCTGATAGGCTTGACGATCGACGGAGACTCGATGTCTCTCTTCCTAATCTTGCCGCTGTCACGACGCGCTCACCTTATACAAAACCGAACAGGCCTAGGGCCTACATTAGACCAACGATGAGCACATATGGAGGCGTAGCGTCCATGTAAGCTCCAGGGTGTTCCATTTTTTCCTTGAATGGGGTGGCGCTGAGCACCTGAGACAACCACAACTGAGCTGACATCGCGCTAGCGCACGTTCTCTGTCAAATCAATCACTGAGTCGACATAACAATCCCATTGCACGGCTCCTATGTCGTTCAGTGAAACTGGCAGTCGGGCTTGGTCGCTCGTCAATCGTTATACCGCTCACCATGCTCCGCAATCCCTATCTGATCTTCCTCACTGCCACGTTATTTGATCTCATCTTAGCCATCGCGCTCGTATCTCTCTTTGCGACTGCATACCCCGATCGCTTCCGCAGCATACTATGGAAAGAAGGCGGCACCAAAGGCTGGAACTCCGATCCTATCCAACGTGTATACGACTATGCGAACTATCGCAAATCACCACCCATACCATTGATATGGGATGAAAGGTATCCTCCCACCTCCTCAATACAGCAGCCATTTGAAGGTCTAATACTTCAACCAGCTGTACATTATGCAACCTATGCATTGCCATCATAACCCTGTTCATGTGGCTCGTCCGCTTCTCAATCATGTCTTTCAGCAAGCAAACTCTCGACTTCCACTCTACGATCACGGTCAACGCGTTGTACGATATCATACTGGCGGGGCTGTGGATGTATAGTGCCTCGATCCAAAACTCGGGCGACCTTTCGGATCCAGAGCATATCAGTCTCCGGCCTTGGTATCTCGAACGCGGGTGTGCGGAGGCATGGAAGGAGAACCTGTACGGTTGCGAGCTCATGAGATGGTCGTATGGACTGTCAATGTTTGCTGCGTAAGTCGATCTTGCGAGTTCTCATCCCATGTGAGACTCGGATTGGAATAGCCTCGCTAATATTGCTACTTTCGCAGATTCTGGTTCTGCCTTCGCTGTTCGTCGACCTGCTTATATCGTGCGTACCTGCTCGGGAGAAAGCACGAGCTAGAGGATATGGTGTGCGCTTACGACAATCTCTTGTAGCATGGAACGATCTAGCCACATATTTAGTGCTGATGGCCGCCACCAGGGCACCAAAGCTATTGAAATCGGGAAGTGTGAATGAATGATATACTAGTGATGCCGGAACGACTCCGGTGAATGCCGATCATTCGCTATGAAAACTTATGCTCTCTGCACTCGGAAATGAGTTCGAACAAGTGCGCTATTCGCATCGCTCCCGCTGTCATCAACGGCACGCAGATTACCTGCACGCGATCTGACTCGATCTTACCCCAAGTGTACGTGCAAGCCGAATTGACCAATCCTGCCGTGGTGTCATCATCCAGGCAGGACCTTGCGAGTTTAAACGTCGTGCGCCGCAGTTCACGCATGCAAATGTCGCACAGGGCGATTATTACTCAGAATGAGCAACCACCAAGTCATCTACAAGCGAACACCTCACCCTAGCCTGGCAACTGAAGGACGCCAGACGCTCCGTGGCCTGGGCGATTGGCGGGCTCATGTCGGAGCGGTCCGTCCGAAGTGGGGCCAGCCTGGTCCAACCTCAAAGCCAGCCCTTTCTTCCCTTCCTCTTCACCATCGCGTCGCATACATGAATGCCTGGCGTCTCCATTTGATTCTGCACACGCATCGAACGCTGATGTGTCTAGATCATCACTCACGCTACTACAACGTGCATATTAACGTCCCAACACAAACGCCCACCATGAAGGACGAGATAACACAACAGAGCTTTCGGTAGAAGATCCAAGAACCTTGTACTCGGATATCTCTCGATGTTTGTTTCCATGTATGGGAAATGTTTTCTCATCTTCTCAATGGCATTGCACCATTTTCCTCTGTTGTCCCCAGGCTCCTGGAGGTCCGTACATATGGCATGTAAGCAACTACGTTCACATCACTAGAAAGAGCAGATCTGGTATTACTTGCGGATATATCTCCCAGTCAAGAAACGCACGCGGAGTTTCTCCAAATATTTGTCGCATTCTGCGCTTTCGAGGCTCATTGCGTCACCGACAAACAACACTGATGGACAAACTCTTAGCAGTGAATGCCTCAAAAGTCGGTGTCACTCCGAATACTCGTACAGACCCAATAGATATTGCTGGTATTCGGCGTCACGGTCTCATTCAGGAGCCAGAATGCTCAGTCGGAAGATCTGTGGTTTGCGTTAGACGTAGTGAAAGGCCTTCGGCGCAAACGCGTCTTGGCCAATGCCCGTCACGCGCTCCACCCGTTTCTGCTCACGTATACCGCATAGCCTGTGCGCTTTTTGATAGCGCTAGTAGTTACTCGCACTTGCGTTTCTGTATTCCCCGCCCGCGCTCAAACTTCCCTCTTTCCAAATCACCGCAACCCCCGCTGCGTCCAGCAACAAGTCTCGTCAATCTCTCACAAGTCCACCTTCACCAGTAATACTGCTCGACACTGCCTCTAATAGCGCACTCTGCGACACCTTTGAGCTTCAGCGACAATACCAGCATCTGCTATTGTGCAGCGCAACGACTCAGCGCCAAGGCGTAAATACTCCAATTCACTTCGAGGTCACAGCCCCGCGTTATACTATATAATTGCACGGTACAGCTCTCCTTCTTTAATAACCCATCCTTTCCACCTCAAGTGCAGAAATTCGGACTCACGACACCAAACAGTCTACCTTTACCTCAACTATACCAAACGATCCACCTTTACCTGACGCTACCAGACAGCCGACCTTTACCCCGACATACACCATGAGCGACAGAGCCAGTCAAGCAAAAGATCGCCAGAACTATGCGCGGAAAATAGTTGATCTCGTGATCGAGTGTCGCAACAAGGTCCCCAGCGACTGTCCCGAGCCGACGCTCATCCTGTCTGACGAGGCTCTCCGTGCATATGTCAGGGGACTCGAGAAGTCAACATGGGAAAATAGGACGGATATAACAGACTATCACCAAGTGTGTTCAGATCTCATTGAGAGGCTCGAGATAATTCGTGACGATCTTCCCGGCGAGTGGCGAGAGTTCTCAGAGCTACTAAGGGACGCTACAAAGTACCCGGAAGGCATTACACCCAACACCACTCCCGCTCGTCCGCTGCCACCTCAGACGAACCTTGCCTTAGAAGCTATCACTGTAGAACCTGTCCAGAAAGATAACAACATTCCCGAGGTTGTCGTCTCGCCACCTGACGGCGCTTCCATGACCCAGCTGCCTGGCATAGCCATGAGCTTTCCAACGGTATCAGCGGCAGCGAACCCCTTTGTCGGACCCGATGGTGCGTCCATCTTCAGCAAGTTTGATACGGAGACGAAGCCTGCAGACAAGCCTTTCCCGTCCATTGAAGCCAAAGGACCAGAAAGGAAGCTGGCACCTCTGGAAAAAGGGTTGCGCTCCAGGAAGCCTAATGACGGATTGGCGCCTGGCGGTCTTGCTGCAAACCCAATTCCTGATACCGCATCTGCGAAGATGATGTCCCCGGCCCCAGCACCAAAGCTTATCTTCGACTTTGGTGCTTCTGCAACATCATTCACAGCTCCTTCAACACTAGAGCCTAGTTTATCGGCCGAGCCAAAGGGGAAGAGATTACGACACACTTCGACTCCCTCACCATCATCACCCAGTTTCATCAGCAAAGATGGTTCCCCTCCCAAGATCGTTTCGTCACTGGCGGTCTCTCTAGACTCCGTCCCATCGAAGTCCACATCCACTCAGACTGACCTGGCGCCCTCTCCCAACAAGGGTCAGCTGGAGATGATCTTGACCATTCTGGAGGAAGAGAGGACTGCGCGTATCAAGGCTGATACGAAAGTCGAGGAGCTGATGGGGGCCATGAGCCGTCTACAAGCCAAGGTTGATCGACTGGTGGAAGAGGCTGAAGCAAGCCGGGCGGAGACATTGGCTTCCATCAAATCAAACGCGAAGGCTCAAGAGTCTGTGAAGCCTACAATGCATGCATCTGGGTCCAAATCCCGCATCAAGGGCGACCCCGAGGGCGGCAAGAGCGTGGCGCCAAAGCGCAAGTCCACTAACGAGATCGTGAGGGACCTCAGGAAGGAGTTTCCTCCTGAGACGTTCCACGTCGTCTTCAAGCAGCTGAAGCACGGCTCTCTGCGCCTTTCTGGGCTTCGGAAAGCCCAGCCTGACATCCTTCAGGCGCAGATCGAGAAGGTGCTGTGCGCCTTCAAGGTGCCAGCACCTCAGCGAAAGAAGCATGCGTCAATGGTGATCGATTTGGCTAATTTCGGAAATGGCCTTACTCGCAACGACAAGCGATACCTTCCTGTCGACACCAAGGTTAGGGACGCGGCCATCAGATTTGCGGATGAAAAGCTGGCCAACCACCTCTTCAACGACAAGAAATGGTTGTGCTTCCGCTGCGTTTCTGAGCAGCATAGGTGCATGCAGGGGTACATGGGTGGACGTGTGGTCTTGTAGATAGCGGATTGTGGAGTTTACGTGGGCGGCGTGAGGTATATAGAGGCACTAAATATAAGACCTGCAGAATGCAATCAATACCCTCACGTTGACATCAACCGTTGCAACTTAATGTCTCTTCCACAGTGCCATGACACGACATCACCAAGCCTTTCAAAATCCAACGCATGAAGCACAGTAGTAACACGAAACATCACCCAGCCAGTCAAAAGTCAACGTATGAAACAAGTTAACAAGCACATTGAAGTAACTCTATATGGTATCTGCCCTGTCCATCCCATTCTTCCTTCCCTTCCTAGATATTTCATTCCAAACCCCATCATTACATCAATAGCGTCGCAACCAAATGGCAACATGAAAAAAGAGGTGCGGGGGTATTAGGTGCATGTGCATGCAAGCAAAGATAGTTGAAACTCTCAACAAAGACACTAAACTACGTTGCTGCGAAACAGCGACAACAAACAAGGTGGGAAAAAAGGCAAGTCGCTGCATATATGGGTATATCCTCATCCCATCCCGCTGGAAACACTGTTGTATACGTAAGGAGAAAGGAAATGGTAAAGGAAAAACAAGTGGCAAGAGCTGATAAAGCGTCTTGTGTGTGGGTACTGTCTCCGTTGAGGTGTCGTGTAGCTCGCTTCGTCGAGGGGTGCAGGGCAGAGCCAGGACCCAGGGACGAACAGCGAGGTTCGGAGTCACCTGTTGCGGTGCTTTATTTGTTTGTTTCTAAGGAGAGTGTGCGTGGTCGGGCCAGCCGAGGGTGCAAATGGTGGTATTATGTGCGTGTATGCGCGGTGGAGAGAGTGCTGAATCAGAGTTATCCCCAGTTGGAATCGTCGCCCCAGGTTCCGCCCATATCGCGGTGCGAGACGATGCTGTGCTGGGAGATATTGCTTGGGCGCCGTCTCATGATGAGACGGGAGAAGCGGTTTTGGTGCTCGTCTTTGGGTGGTGGCGGCGGTGGCTGTTCGAGTTGAACGCCGCGGTGGCTCGAGTTGTTCGAAATATTAATTAGTCTGGGGACATAGCGACGAGAGGTTGGCGTGCTGGGCGCCTGTTGCTGTTGTTGTTGTTGATGCTGCTGCTGTTGCTGCTGCAAAAAGTTTGGTGGGAGGCTTTGGCGGGGGTAGTGCGCAAAGTTGGAGTACTGCGATGTAGGTACCGAGACCATCTCCTTGGGTTGCTGGTAGTCCATGTATGGCGCTGGCTGCTGGTAGCTCAGTAGATCGGGCGTCGACGCGAAGCCGGCGTTTGGCCAGCTTTGTTGCTGTGGCTGGAAGCTTTGCGCCATCGGTTGCGAAAAGTCCGTTGGCATCGACGTCATGGTGGTATCGAAAGCACCGAAGCCACCCATGGCGGTCGCCGCGCTCATGCTGTGGTGCATGTCCTGGCTGACCGGCCATTGTGATTGTTGCATATCTTGGTGATGCATCTGTGGGGGCTCCACAGAGTCGATGTCCATCATCATATGCTCAGACGGCAGACCGTGCGAGCTGTGGAGCCTGTTGTCGGACGGTAGGCCGTGCGAGCTGTGCAACCTGTTGTCCGTCATGAAGTCATTCGACTCCAACTTGAACTCCACGATTTCGCCTTGACTGTTGTCGAGGGAGTCCGGGGCTTCGGGCGTGACTTCAGTCGTGGGTTCGATGACGTCCTTCACCTCGATCTCCGCCAAGTCGTAGGTGTCCTGCACCAACTTCTCGATGTCGAAAACGCGTGTGTCCCATTTGGTCTCGAGCTTATACCGTAAGCGGTTGCATTTCTTGGACTCCCACGCCAGCGACGGCCAGTTCGATTCGTCGCCATGGCGATCGAGCATCATTTGGTTCCATGCGCTGGCGAGTTCGGGTTGCTTCAGCAGACCGAGGATGACGTTGGTGAAGTTCCACTTGGATCCGCCCTTCTCTTCAAAGTGAAGAGCGATGTGTTCGCATCTTTCTTCCCAGGTGGTTAGAAGAGAAGCGCAGAAACCACAACCCCAGGCGTCCTTGTCGTGCATGACGATCTCGTACTTCTTGACGCATGGCGATGCTTTCCTGCTCGTGGGTTGACCGCTTTCCCTCGGTTGCTTGCAGTGTTCACAGCCCTGTGAAATGTTAGCCTTGAATCTAGATGAAGGGTAGTTCTGACGTACGTGTAGCTTGGTGTGATGCTCACGGAACCGCTTGCCAGCATGGAAGATCTGCTCGCAGTCGGGACATCTCCAGGTAAGTCGCTGCTCGTGGAACTCTTCCTCGTGCGACTTCCAGTATGGCTTTGACTTGAGAGCCTTGTCGCAAAATGTGCAGGCAAAGTTCTTGGGCGCGGGCGTCGAGGTGGTGGAGATTGTGGAGAGACGAGATGATGCGGTCGACAGGCGCGAGGATGCGGCACTGTAGTGTGTAAAGGACGAGTCGGTAGACGCGATGGACGAGCGCGGGTCCGAGAGCATGCTGGGTACTCTGCTTGATGGTACACTCAGGTATGATGACGCGCGGCTTCCGACGGTCGACATGGACGATCGGTCGGCGCCCGACCGACGCATACCATCTGGATACGCGTGAGCATACAACGCGCCGCCAGGGCTGAACGTTGACTGACCTCCATTGCGCGCAACGGAAAGTAGCTGGAGGATCTGCTGGTCATCAAGATGCTTCAGCGCATTGACATGGTCAAAGAGCTGAGGTGCCAACTGGTTCTGGCCAGAGTGACGGGGGGAAGAAGTGACACTCTCGGTCACGCTGCTCAAGGGCGTGGAGCTTTGTAGACTGCGCCGCGCGCGCTTGAACGAGTTGCTCTGCTGAGGGGTGCTGAATTGGTAGAGTTGAGCGTCGTCGGCCTCCATGTTATCTCGATGTATGCGCAATCGCCAGTATCATGCCGGAGATTGGTGGTTCACGGTCCGTCTTGGGCGGGCAGAGCTGTGGTTACTATGTAGGGAGGGCGAGTGCGCGCGAAATGGAAGCGTTCGAGAAGCTTTTGACGGTATACGGATGGGTATAAGCTCAGTTCTTAGGCCGCCAGGAAGACATTGATCGTCCAATTTCCGGGCGGAGACGGACGGCTCTTGTTTAGAAGAGCAACATCCGTGGTCTGTTTCACGGGTTTCAAGAGGGCACTAAGAGGTTGCCTTGGCATGCAGGCACCCAGGCATGCATGCCTCCACACCAGTCTGGTACTAGAGCAAGCGACTATTGCACGGAGAGTTTCCGGCGCTGCAGCAACTCCCTCTAGTGATCAATATTGTTCATGGTGATCTCTCCTTTCGCGATCTCAAATTCTGAACGCGTCGAGCCTCACGATGCTCTAAGGGAGATCGCCGCGCCGGCGCTGCAGGGACCCCCAGCGCTACTAACCTAGGGCCGCATTCTCAGGGGTAATTCAGCAGACCACATGAAACGTGCATCTGCTCGCCATCTGAAAGCTGTCGTACCGCTCCACCTCACTGTCGAACGCGTAAAAGGTATCTGGAGCCGTCGCTTGCATCAGACGTGACATAATCCCAACTCCTCACCCCCACCATCTACGATCCATCGCGCTGTAAGAGAAGTTCGCACTCGGCCATTGGCCCGAAATTCGTCGCAGTATGCGTTCCTGCAAAAGTGCCGTTCTGGTGGCAGTGCTCAAAGAAGTAGGGTGGCCCTGTAAGACACATCGAACAACCAACACTAAAAAGCCAGCCTGAGGCGTTTCGCAGTCAGTTCCGTGAGCAACAACAGGTACTATCGCGATGGCCGCATCGGTAGTTCCGTTGCTACAGCACATCGCGTTCGTTTCGGCGGAAAGCCACCAATGGCGCGTTACGCGTGGTAGCGTGTTAGGCGCTTGTTGCTCACGTCTGTCGTCATCTTTCAGACGCATGTGGACGCGAGATAAGGCAAGGAGTTCTGCAGATCCCGCATAACGTCGAATGATCGCTCCAGCCATGCTCGCGAGCAGTCAAAGTGAAAGTGGCCCTTGCAAGATCTGCTTGGCTGGCAACGGTCTTTCTCTGGGGTACGCGTTACCGACGAAGGAACGGGTGCTATTTTTGGCGGAGCACCATGGTCCGATCGCAACAGGTAAGACGCCTGTAAAACGTCGACCTTCCCTCCTGCTATGACCACCGCCTTGCATAAGTCGAAACGCGTCCGCTGTAGAGAGGACTGGCCACCAGTATGATCATCGTGAAGATGAGCTGACCAAGCGGGTGTTCTGCGGCGCAGCTGCCTGTGCGTGCCCAAGGTATCCATCGAGGCTGTGTGCCAGAGTTCATGCAAAACAACTCCTATACCCCGTGAACTTACACCTGCATCAAATTCGAAATCCAGGAGGCTAAGAACCTAGTTGCACGTCTGATTCACGCGCGGAGTCCTTTGTAAGCGACGATGATTCGGCTTCCATGAAACGTGATCAGGCCTCCATCGTGTTTACGCCAAATCGCAGCCTCAACAAAGGAGATACTCAAATTGCATGGAAGCCTGCATTCATGCTGATCGTGTGTTCTGTGGCGGAGCAAACTCCTGCAGTGGGTCGGCTACTGCTTCCAATGTTGGTCAGAAAAGAGGCATAGGGCTGACGCATTCGCACTCGTATGGACATATGATGTCGACGTGCCCAATCAGTCCGCGACACGCCGTCCCGTTGGTTTCTTGCTAACAGAGACGGACTATCACGGTTAGGACAGCGCGATCGAAATCTTGGCTAAATGGATAAACAGAAATGGTCGGGATGTGGTGGTATCGAACCAAGAAATTCATCTCTTTCGGAGCGCAACCCATGTATCTTGCTCATACAACACACGCGACGACAGTGTCATGTGGGATGGTGGAGGTCTTTTTGGCCGCGAACTCAGCGAGGCTTGTGAGTGGCGGGTCACGCGGATAAAGGAAAGCGAGCTGTCTGAAATGAAGCATGTCCTGCTGGTATTCCGGTAGAAGTCGCCAACTGCGACGTTGTCTCATACGATGCGATGCATCGTGATGTGGAGCGATCTGGTGGTGGAGAGAAAAAGGAATGGTGGCACTTAAGCCACATTCGGCAAGCGCGAGAAGTCGCGTCGCAAGTCGCGTGTCGCGACCTCCAGAATCACGCGTAGTCCAAGCTTGCTCCAACCACGACACTTCCCCGCCATGTGCATGTGCAATTGAACGTATCCAGCCTTGCAAAATTATTACGTCTTTCGACATACATCTTCAGTACTTGCATTACGCGTTTAATACCCCTCCATTTGGGTTTCCCGGTCTACCGCGTCTACGAAGACTTGACGCGGCCTCGACCTACGACCACCATCATATATCAGAACATACGAACCGCGAGCACCTCTTAACACCCAATTTTACAAGCCCAATCTAGGGACTTCAGCGTACACCATGACATCAGTACCAACATCCCCGACACGCGTAGTGGACGCGTCCGCGAAGCCTCGGCCAAAGCTGCTAGCAGCTCTGCGCAAAACCGTGGACTCTTCAGATAGCGAAGCCGGATCTGATAGTGACGCGTCTGCATCTGAGAACGAGACAGCACCCACATTTAGGGCAAAGCCTTCAACAACAACACGTCGGGAGCCGGAGACAACGCAGGTTGACGAGGAAGACGAGAGCGATGGAGAAGACGCATACGAACTCATGAAGAAGCGACTAGCTGCCAACAAGAGCTCATCAACAGCACAATCGGTAGCCCCGCAACAAGCGCAGCAGGAAGCAGCAATTGTTGCTACCATCGAAAGTAGCGAAGATGAGGACGCAATGCCTGTACGAGCGAATGCCCGCAAACCAGCTACAACCCGGACGAAGACTACAAGCCCTCGAGCATCCGAATCACCAAGCGTACGGTCACGACGATCTTCCCCAGGCCTCTTTGTGACCCCGGGTCCATCACCGGCTAAGAAGCCATCACGGCGATCAGCGAATGCCGGCTCAGACTCCGATGAGTCTTCGCGGCCCATCCATACTACCGACCTGCAAGAGCGGGTACGACGCATTCGAGAGGAAAGATTGGCGAAACAGCGAGAGGAGGAGGCGCAGCAGGCACTATCTAAGAAGCTCGCACGACGACTAGCAGATCAGGGCTCTGGCAGCGAGTCGGATGGCGAGAGCGGCAGGCGGCTTACACAGCAAGCGAAGCCAACCCGCAAAGCTGGCAAGAAGGCCCTCGAGGCAATGGCTCGCGACCAGCAGCGCATAAGCCGTAACATGCAGCTCACCCATCAAGCCAAGACAAAGAAGCGCTTCACGACCCAGGATCTGTTCAAGAAGTTCAACTACCAAGCGCCTAACGCCGAATTCGTACCTCTCCCGACGCCAGAGGCCAGCTCAGCCCTAACATCGTCTGATGCAGAGGCAAACCAGATACAGGATACGCCACCGACGAGTCCCCAAAGACAAAATGCTACGGAAGAAAAGGGTGCTTCCTTAGATCAACAAACATCTACTACAGCGCCCGAAAGCAACATTCAGCCACCCGAGTCCGCGAGAGTGGACAAGGGCAAAGGGCGAGCACCCGAGTTCCAACACTTGCCGGTACATCCTTGGATGAAGCAGGCAGAGCCAGTCACTGTGCATACAGCGGCGGTGGAAACCAAAAAGACCTCCGACAATGACATGGTGGAACTTTCGGACTCGGACGATGATGCAAAGGTGGAACAGCCCAAGAGCCGATTCCCCGTCTTTGACCGATTACCCACAAAGAAGGATAACGAGGCAGGGTCATTCGTACATCTTCGTGCTCTCGCTCAGTTGACCAAGTCACCACCAAAGGGCAAGAAGGGACAGAAGATAGTGACTCGTGGTGAGATGGAATTCGCCCTAGCTCAGAAGGCTCGCCAGCAGACTGCGAAAGCCAAAGAGGAGAGAATAGCCGACTTGATCAAGCGAGGCCACAACCCTGAGACTGAAGAGGAGAGGGAGAAGCGCCAAGAGGAGATCGACGACATGGTCGCAATGCTCGAGAAGCAAAGGCAGGAGGACCTTGAGCTTGCCAAGATGGAGAGGAAGGAGGCGAAGAAAAACGGCGAGACCATCGATGACCTTCCCTCCAGCGATGATGAAGACGGCGACTATGTCGGTAGCGGCGATGAGGACGCCAATCAAGAAGAGGACGATGATCAAGAAGAAGCTGAGGTTGTTCTATCAGGCTCAGAAGACGAGCAGATGGAAGACGACACTAAAGATAATCCTCTCATCGACGGAATGGCCGACGAGGACGACGAGCCAGAGGAGACAGTGCAAGCCCAGAACGTCAACGAGGATGTTGATATGGAAGACGAAGATGCCGTCGCTCCTGTCCGAAGGCAAACCATCAACCGTGCCCGCAACCGAGTCGTTGATGATGACGACGATGACGATGCAGAGGCTCCTAGGCCTGCCACACCCACTCAACCAGCAACTCAAACCGACGCAATGGCCGCCTTTGGGTTCGGCAACGCCAACACCGGCATAGGCCTCACACAGATGTTTGCAGGCACCATGGCTGAGTTGGAGTCTGACTCCCAACCCGCTGCCGCCGTCAACACCGAACAAGACTCTCTAGAGTTCCTGCGAAATCTGCCCGATACCCAACCCGCCGCAAACTTCAGCCAAGCTTCGGAGTTTGTAGTCCCCAACAGCCAGACTTTCATGTCGCCGCAGAAGCAAACACAGACTGGTGACGAGTCTCAGTTCAGCATGGGGATCAGCCAAGTTGTCAGGACTTCCCCCATGTTCTCGCGGACCCAGGTTGAGGACTTTGAACCAACACAGGATGCAGGCTTCTCCTTCTCTCGGTCCCCAGCAGGCCTTGCCCCGCCACCATCAACGACCGATACCGTCATGGTGCCCATTGCTGAGTCGCCCATCAAGCAGAAGGGCAAGCTTCAACGTGGACGGCGAGAGGCTGCTGTTGAGCTCTCTGACGTTGAAGACGACTTGATCGATGCTGAGGAAGAGAGCGAGGACGACATCCAACGCCCTCCTAAGCTCAGCAAAGATGCTTTCATGAAGATGCAGCAAGCAGCTAAGAAGGCCAAGGCAGCTGAGGAATTCGACAAGAAGAAGAGTATGGCGAGAGAAGCCGTCATGGAACAAGCCGAAGAGTCTGAGGACGAATATGCCGGGCTCGGAGGAGCCAGTGATGATGAAGAGGGCGAGGAAGACGAAGACCTCAAGGACATGATCGACCACAACGACGTCAAAGTCAACGAGCGTCAGATCGCCGCTTTCTACGCGCAAGTTCAACTTCGATCTATACGTTATGTCGATACTAATGCAATGCAGTGACAAGACCAAGAAAGATGACGAAAAGCATCTCGCCGAGCTCTACAAGAAGATGCAGAGGAAGGGTGGCCTTCGTAGAGGTGGTGGCGGCTATGACGGCTTCGACATGTCTGACTCTGAAGACGAGGCCGAGTTGCGCCAGCGCAAGAAGCGCGCTGCTTTCCAAAAGCAGACCAACGCTTTGTTGCAGGACCAGAAGGTCAAGGCACTCGCCGACGACGAGAAGAAGAAGGCGTTCTTCAAGACACTCGCTGACTTCGACGACGAAGGCGAGTACGACTATCTCAACATGCCCGAGAAGGAGCCGGACATGAACGACTCGCAATCGCAGTCGCAAGAGGATGTTCAAGGCGACGTCATCGCCGTCCCAGACTCCCAGGCCGCCTCCCAGAACCTCTCAGCACCAAACAGCCCACTCAAGCGCAAGTCCCAAGACTCTCAAAAAGAGAACCGCCCACCCCCACACATGCGCCGCACAACCGCATCCGAAAGCCTCGCGCGTAAGCCCCTCACCGCCGACGACGTCAGAGACTCCATCTCAGAGCTCATCGAAGACACGCGCATCGTAATCCCAGACTCGCAGCTCTCAGACGCAGAAGACGACCACGAACCCGCCTTCGTCACCGCAGCGCGCAAACCCATCATCGACCGCCTGACTCTAAGCCGGCAATCTACAGTCGAGGAGTCTGTAAGCGCAGATACCAACTTGGCTTTCCATGCTCCATCGCGCGCGGCTGCGACACCGGGCTTCCGCGTACCGTCGCTCATACGCCAGGCAACTAGTAATCTGTCTGTCAGTAGCGAACGGTCTGTGGGTAGCAGTGCGCCGAAGGAGAGTGGGGTGAGGAGAGGTGGTACGGGACGGAGCAACATCCATGCCCAGGCGCGAGAGGCGGAGCGGAGGGCGTTGCTGGAGAAGAAGGAGGGGAAGCGGAAGGAGGCGCTGAGGAAGAAGGTCGAGGGTGGAAGGAAGCAGGGGATGCGGAGTGTGCTTAGTGATCTTGGGGGCGGGTTTGAGTAGGTGTTGCGGAGGTGATGTTTTCAGCATGTACACGCGTGGTGTTTGGTGTTATGTAGTGCGCCAGATAGGTATCACTTCGCTGTAGCTTTTTCTTTATACCATGATGCAATTACTTCTCTACTTCTTCTGAACTTACCTCCACCGCCCATCTATACTCTCCTCCTTTGACGCCCTCGCACGCATAACGTACCTTCGACTTATAATTACTTACCTCTTGCACCCCGAACTAACTGAGTGTCACCGCTTACACGCTAGCTATACATTATTAAAGTGTCGCCCTTGCTTGTACTACAACATGCAAAAAAAACATAAAAAACAGCAAAAAAAACAGATCAACGGAACTGGCCCCTACCTCCGCCAGTTCGATGGTTCACTCTCAAACGTTACTCGAGCGCATCCAGCCAAAGCGTCCCTTGGCTGGAATCAGCTCAAGTTCCATATACCCGCTAAGCGATGCTTGCAGGTATATGGAACCCGACGCCCCGTGGGGATGAACCTCCCATCTGTATGTGTGTCACTGAGAGGGATCGAACCTCTAACCTAACCCGAGTTGGGTCGGTTGGCAAGTCGTTTGTGTTGTGCCGGACACTTGTTTTGATGGAAAATCGACGAAGTAAGTGGTATATATTAGGAGAGAGAGGGCGGATGAATAGAGGTTAAAGGAAATGGGAAGAGTGGGTGGTGGGAAGAGTGGGTGGCGGCGTTGTTGGGGTGATGGCAGTGTTGTTGTGGTGGTGAGAGCGTGTTTTGGTGGAGTGGGCAGTTGAAGTGAAGGTGAAAGCGAGAAATAGAGAAAACCATGGAGTTGGCTGGGGGACGTGTGGGGTATGAACACCAACATTGAGATCAAAGGATAGAAGAGAAGAGGAAAGATTGACGTGTTGAAGTGAGGAAGCTGAGTATAAAATGTTTAAGACTTTTGACTAGAGGGCGAAGAAGGTAAGGAAGCATCGCCAACAGAAGAATGAACCCCTCACCACCTTGACCAGCATCGGTATTAAAGGTTAAAAGACAAGAGACTGGCGTATGAAAGCAAGGGAGTTGAGCAGAAGATGTGTGGGAGTTTTGACTTGAGGACGAAGATGATAAAGGTAAAGGAAGCATCGCCAACAGAAGTATCAACCCCTCACCACCCCTCACCTGAAGGAAGAAGATAAACGCAGTAGCCAGGTATGCGTGTCTAATGTTACAATATATACATGATTGTCTCAGTCATACATCACACTATACACGTTCACTCACCCAGATGGCGCCTCTACATCCTCCTCTTATGACTTCATTCAGCAGATCATATGGCTTCGCGCTCTTGGCATCATTCTCCACCGCATGGTCCAGGTGCTCTAGCTCTTCATCTCTAATCCGCCGCAACTCAACCACCAACTTGTCCAGCTCGGGTCCCAGGCTCTCACCCCGCTGCTCGCACTTGTTCGCCCAGTCTAGCAGCACGCGCACCTGCTCATTGTAGTGGTTACCAATCTCCGTCTCGACAGCCTCTGTGCATGCCATGGCGGCCTCGCGGCCCATGACAGCGGTCGACCACCCGAGCATGCTGGCGGCGGCGGTCCATATGGGCGTCATTGCGGTGGGTCGTATGCGGTGCTTGGAAATGACGTCGTTGAAGAACTTGTAGTGGCCGGCTTCTTGGTCGTACATGTGTTTCATCAGCGGTCGCAAGTGCGGGTGTGACCGTGTGAGGACGGGCGATTGGGCGGCGTAGATGAGGATAGCGGCGAGTTCACCCGTCTGGTTCACCCGCAGCGCGGAAGAGAGGAACTCCTGCTGCTGCTGCGAAAGCGGCCGTATTGGTTTGCCATCTTTCTGGGCCTGCAGTGAGGGCGGTGATTGCGCGGAGTCGGGCTGTGAAGGCGGGGGTTGGGGTGCGGAGGCGGTGCTGGCCAGGCGTGACGTTTGGCGTGGTGGGCATGTGGTACTGGGGGCAAGAAAGTCGAGCACAGGGTATTGGAGGCTGCGACGGGCCACATTGCGCGATAATGCCCGCGGTGAGAGCAGGACGGGAGACATGTTCCAGGCCGGGCTATTGTGTACAGGTGAAGGGGCGAAGCTATTGTTCTCGAATCCAGTGAGTCGGACAATAGGCGGGTGAGGTATGATGCGCTCAAGGCACGCTAGCACGACCCACTTTTCAACGCGGCATGGCCTGAGCTCAACGAGCGTTTCCCCGACCTTTGGACTTCCCACGTTCTTCTTTCATCCTCTTCCCCCCTAATCACGCCCAATTTCACTCACCGCACCCTCCGCGACACCGGGTCCGTCTCCAACGCGCCTCCACGATCCAGAAATCATCGCGAAATCCTCGCCAATCCCACCCAACATGTCGGCCGATGATATCGACGACGAGCTCTTCGCCCTCGCTGGCGGTGACGAAGATGCAGACGTCGAAGAAGGCGAGGCGTGAGTACCATCTCTCACCTATCATTCTCCTCCTCTGCCTCTGCCTCGCTACTTTCCCTCGCTCCTCTCCTCTCCGTTTCGCTCCGCTCTATTCTCCACCGACCGCTCAACCCCCTACCGCAACATGGCGCTGACTCCACGTAGCTCGTCGCCCGCAGCCTCGTCGCCAAACTCGCTGGGTTCCGACGCCATGGACGAGTCGGATTCAGATCGCGACGATGACGTACCAGAGCGCTCCGCAGACGTCCCCTACCCCCTAGAGGGCAAGTACATCGACGAATCAGACAAGCGCCGCATCCTGGGCCTATCGCAGCTGGAGCGGGAAGAGATCCTCGGTCAGCGTGCCGAGGAGATGAGCAGCGCCAACTTCAAGGCCGAGCTCGCCAGGCGCGCCGCCAACGTCCAGAACGACAGGAAGCGCAAGGCTGATTCCGAAGACGCCGACGAGCGCAGGAGCACTCGCCCCAAGGTACAACCGCGGAAGAACGAGAAGCTCGAGGCATACAAGCGTGAGCGAGAGCAGCGTGGCCAGCAACGACAGCGCAACGACGACCGACGCAGTGGCCGCAGGCGGTCCAGCTCGGGAGATCGTGACGGTGGCTCGGATGTCGACGCTGATGGCGAGAGCGACGTGGAGTGGGACGACCGAGCACCAGAGAAGGCCCGCGAAGAGCTGCCTGCCACCCTACGCGATTTCGAGTCGGTTCGTGTTGGCAGAGGATTCTTCTCAGAAGTCTGCTTCCACCCTGGCTTTGAGGAGGCTCTGACTGGCGCATTTGGACGTGTAGGCGTCGGTCAGGACTCACAACGGCGGACACTGTACAAGATGGCGCAAATCAAGGGTATGCACGGCTCCAGCTGTACTACAAACAATGCTAACATTCTGTTCAGGCTTCTCAGCTGGCAAACCATACGTTTTCGACGGCAAGGACGGTAAGCGCGTCGCGACCGACCAATACGTTATTGCGCAACACGGCTCCGTGAAGAAGGACTACCAGTTCCAATTCATGTCCAACCAACGCTTCACCGAGAACGACCTCGACACCTACCGGCAATCCCTCATAGAGACCAACGCCAAGGTCCCCACACAGTCCTTCCTCCAGCGCAAATACGACGACCTCAAGGCGCTCCAAAACCACCACTGGACCGACGCCGACATCAGCGCGCGCATCGCCAAGTCGAAGAAGTACGCCCACCTCCTCAACCGCCCCAACGCCGACGCCCAGCCCAAGATCGCAACCCAATCAGAAACAGCCGCCGCCCGCATCGCCGAACTGAACCGCAAGAACCGCATCCAGGAAGCCGAGCGCGTGCGCAAAGCCCAGTTCGACCAACAACGCCAGAAGAAGATGGAGCAGAAGAAGGAACTTGCTAGGCGCAAGGCCGAGGAAGAAGCTCGCAAGGCGCAGGAGGAAGAGGCGCTCAAGAAGAGCAATAATCTGGATGTTGATGCCCTGTTCGATGGCGATGGCTCCAGCAGAGCGAGCACCCCGAACCCGCAGCAGCCGCAGAAGAAGAAGACGGAGCGGAAAGGTCTGCCCACGTTTAGGAAGCCGAAGATGGATGATGATATCATTGCTAGTATGGATATTGGCATGGATATTGAGATCTGAACGGCCTGCTAAGCGTGTGGTTGGGTTTGTGTTGGGCTTTGGCTTGCTTTCTGTTCGAGCTCGATCTTTTCTGTTATAGATGAAGTCACCAAAAGCTTGCATATTTTGGGTTTTTATAGCATTGCGTGGTGTTCTTCCGGTTGCCGGCTGCCCTGAGACCCATGGGTGAATGAGTGTCTTGGGTATTCATGGTCTTTCGTGCCAGTATTTGGTATACATTCTCGAATTAGTATTATATACCAAAGACCTTTATTTTCGAGATCAACTCGTACGCTTCACGTCATACCAATAAGACTACGTCAAATCATAACGGATCCAAACTCCAATGCAGAAAACCTTGTAGATTCCACAACACTCTCTCTACAACCACTTCCCCAGTATCTACGTCTACGTCTACGTCTCAAAAACCTGTTCCACATCCCCAAAATCGCCGCGCTCTCTACAATCCCAATACCCGTCCTTCCCGCCCTTGAGCCTCCAAACCTCCTCATCGCCCAACGCCGCCGCCTCCACAGGCCCCACCTTGGTAAACCACCTAGGCTGCCACTCCTGGCCATGTTCCTCGAGCACACGGCGGCGACTCCGCTGCCTCTCTTCCAACTTCGCCTTCAGCGCCTCTGCTTTATCCACATCCCCGTCTTCCAACGCGCGCTGATCAGGTCGCAAACGGGAATCAGTGGGCGCCATGTGGTCTTGCTCTATGGATGTGACTTGGTTGAGTGCAGCAGCGAAAGTGGTAAGACCGTAGTGTTTCTCTGCTTTATCAACCAGATCACCCGTTTTCCAGATTGTTTTTCCGGTGGGTTGGCCCGAGGACGTGAGTTGGAGGTCTGACGTCCATTTCCCTGTTAGACCTATGGGCAGCACGGAACCTGAAGCGTCAAAAACTTGGACGGAGACTTCTTCTGAGCGGCCGGCGAACATGCCGCCGGCTTTGAATGTGCAGACGGCCTTTGCGCCTGTGGTTTCAGAGATGATGGTCATGGTGCCAGAGGGCTCGAGGTACTTTTCGCCGGCGATGACGTTGCGTAGGTAGGATGTGGCGAGCGTCCAGGAGTAGTGTTCGCCTGAGGCGTGGAGGAAGATGCGGACGCGGCCTTCGGTGTTGATTTCTGCGCTCTTGCCCCAGAACTTTTGCATGGGCGTGGGGGATTGTACAAAGGTCCATTCGTTGGCTTCGGCTTGGCAGGCCATGCGGACGGGGCGGTGGACGACCTTCTCGGCGAAGAAGCGGAAGCCTTTGTCTTCGCGGACGAGCTCGTAGGTTTCGCCTAGCATGGGGTTGAAGGGCTTGCGGATGGCGCGGTCTTTGACGCGGGCGTTGCTGAAGGCGGAGATGGCGAAGGCGGCCATGTAGGCGAGGCGCTCGCCGTTGTCTGGAGTGGCAGTCACTGCGGCGTCGAGCAGCTCGCTGTATTCTAGCTGTTCTGCCAATCGTTGCAGCGCGGATGTGGGCTCGTTAGCTGATACCGGCATGGCAATGGTTGACAAGTCTTTGCCGACATTCTTTCTGAAGAATGCGATGAGACTTGGAGGCTGAACCTTGGGGGCTGGGACTGTGCCCCGACGTTTCACAGGGTCAAGTGGCAGAGGTGTGAGCGACTTGGGACGTGTAGGGAAGAGTGCTGGAGTGGTTTCCCGCGACATGCGAGGTCGGTCCAACATTCCCACACTGCCATTCTCTGAGGAAGACTCCGACTCGCCATCTGAATCGGCATCTGGTGACTGCTCACGTTCGCGGCTGTCCTCTTGACTGTCGCGCCGGATGGTCAGAAGCTGTGACTTGCTTGCGTCGCCATCTGGCGCGTCGAAGAACTCATCTACAGACTCGGCCACTGAGTCGAAGCTGTGCCGTGATCCTACGGCAGAAAGAGGTGCAGCCGGGGGCATTCGTCTTTGTTTGCTCTCGCTAATCAGGTCAGCGAAGTCCCTGACAACAGAGTCTAGGTCTCGAAGTAGAGCCATGCAGTTGTCGTGAACGCTTTCCTCATGTGGAATGCTTGCGGAGCTCATCATGGTGCTCGCGCGTCCATTGCGTTTGGGTACGGCAAGGGTGCCATTACCGGCCGCATTGGAGGCACCAGGAGGGACGGCTCCAGGCGACGCAACTCCTACTTGCGCTGACACACTCCTCTTGCTGAAAATGCCGCCGGATGGACTCTGAGTGCCGGAACTGCTCGGCTTGCGCTTCCAGAAAGCCATCTTCTCAGGGGCCTTTTGTTCTGGGAAGTAGTCACCCGCCTCGTCGTTGGACGGCGTTGGGGAGAGACTATCGCCCATGTTTCTAACGCTCATCGCAGACGATGCGTTGTACTTTGGATCGGTATCCTGAGCTAACCTCCGTACTGCATCCCGTGTACCTGAGACTCTGCCAACCAGGGCCTCGACTCTTGCCCATTCGTTCTCTTCGGCTGAATTCAGAACGTGTGGGAGGCTCTGGTATGGGCTGTCCTGGATTTGCAGAGTTGGTGAAGCAACCGCCCCTCTATCCGAAGCGGTTCTTGAGGCGCGATCGAGGGCGTTCTTCCACATCTGAAAGTCCTTCTCATTGTTTGCTCGCAGCTGCCAGATCTCAGCGCCAGAATCGACGGATATCTCGCGTGTCTCCTCGTTCGCGCCCACAGCCGCTAGTGACAAAGGTATGGCTCCTCGCAGTGCGGATGAATGGTCGTTCCGGTAGTAGGAGAGCGTTGAGGACGTGAAGTCCAAGGAGAAGAATCTCCTGGCATAGCCCTGATTCCTCTTTCTCCTCTTCTTCTGCAGTACTCCTGTCAGGAATGAGGAGCCGGAAAGGCTCCCTTGTTTCTGCCCATATTGTGATTTCGGTCGCTCGGCGTAGGTTTGTGGTAGGGATTCGGAGGATTCGATGGGGCCCATGGAGGGGCTCGATTTCGGGAGGCTCGTGGTGCTCGCGCCTGCCATGGCCTGCGCGTAGTGCATGTGATGGCCAGACTTGGGCGCCGCGTTGGTCGGATATGTCATGAGGACGAAGGTGGCTGTTTTTGACACGGTCTTGGAGAAGGTGTTGTCAAAGACCAGTCCGTACATGCCACCCTCGCCTGGCGGTACGTCGTATGTGCCCATGGATACCAGATCCGCCTCGCATTTCCCATGCCAATGCACTTGCCGCAGCCCAATAGCCGCCAGCTTGTCTAGTACGACTGTTCTGTCATTCCGCGACGTCGAAGCTCCGCGTCCGCGTGTTGTAGGTGGCTCGAGGGTAGGCGTGCCGGGTCCGGATTCGACGAGCGCAGACGTGGGCAGCTGGGGAGTTGCGCCGGTAGCTGTTCCGGGGTGCTTGAAGATGCCGAAGTTGAGCGACTTCTTGTGGGGTTGGACGCTCCAGGAGATGGTGTGGCCTGACGAGACATTGACCCATCTTACAAGGTACGACTGCCTTCAGTCAGCGAGGAAGCGCGACGTGGATGCTGTACATACCTTGCTATGCACCTCGATGTTCTCCATTCCCGCCATGGCTGAACTCTGCTACTACAACTCTCTTTGTTATGCGTCAAGGTGGTCGTGGGGGTGAATCTTTGTACAAATACGCGGGGTGCAGGCGTGTAGCGCAAGCGTGTATAAATGTCTGGCGGTGGAGCGAATGCAGGGATCGACGGTGACGATGGTGACGATGTTTCCTAGCAGCCGGGCATTTCGGAAGTCGGATTGCTAAGGGTCGGGCGGGTGTTCGGTGCCTTGTCAGCTTTCACGGGCGCGCTGGTGACGATGTTGTCGACTCGGAATGCGGATTGCTGCGAAGCCGAACAGTAGAGCGCCGATCTGGGGGTAATTTGACCCTTTTCTGGCTCCAGACTGTTCAAGAGTACTAAGGGGAACTACCACGTTGCTTCTTTGTAACAGCTATGCAAAAAAACGTAGCGCAACGGGCAGAAGACGTTCCAATGCGTGGATGACATGTGTCGACGCGGGCGGTCTACGCGGGCGGCTGGTAGCCAGGGTCTTCAGCCTTACCAAGCCATCTTTTCCTCAGCCACGCCTTTTCCACCCATAGCTACTCGACTGACCGGCTTTCTAGCCACACACTTTGTGATATTTACCCGTCTTTCTTCCATCCTGTTTCCCATGCGGCAGCAGCATGGGAAAGCAGGTGTTCGCTGCCCGCACGCCCTCTGACGCATTTCTCATGTGCATCCTGCTTCGGCCGTTGGATGTTTTCCTGCTTTCCGACTCCCGCATCATCCCGTTCCATCCGACTGATATCATACCTGACTACGGCCGAATACTTGCTGCCTTCTACATCTCGTGACAGAGGTCCGCTGGCTGCCGGTACGAAGTACGCCGGTCGCATCGCTATACGTGTATACGAGCGCTGATTGAGTGCCTGTGACACGCCCCACTTTCACAGCCGACCCTCAGGTCCAGTTCTCTCGCAAATGCAACCACACTGCCCGGCGCTTTTTGATACACTTTCTTCCCTTTTCGCTTCTCTTCCAGAAACACTTTCACTCAGTCTTGGCTTCATCCCAATTTTGTTGTCGTTCTGAGATGGTGGGACTGCACCCGCTCCCTTCACGCAGACGGGACCTCGGAGACGCACACCATAACGCGTTTGCATACCCCAGGAGGACACATCAATTCGCATACTCTCTCATCTGAGCTTGAACATTCAAGGGTCGCGAAGACTGCGCCATATCATTGTTGCCTGCATCTCACAACGTCTGCCGCACTGACCTCGCGCCAGAAGTTTCTACCAGCCACCCTGTGTCAAGGTAAGCACAGTTACAAACATCGCACGTGTTTCATATCCATTCAGATCAGTAATCTGGAGTGCAACTCCAATATCGCGCGTCGACGATGATGCTCACCGACCCACTATACCCGTTACAACACGGAGCGTCACCCTCTTCGGACCTCGTTCCGGGCAAGCATTCTACGCGCACTACTCACGCGCAAGCCGTTAGTGCATCACAAACGTCCTTCCAAAATTATTCCGCGAGCGACTCAGTGTAGTATGCGCTCTAGTTGCAATATGTGGGGTGTTCGCATACGTCAAGCAATCTCGAGCAATTTACCTCGTTCGCACCTGTAGATCGTCTGGTCCGGACCCAGATTAGTTGGGTACTGGCATCATTCTGTCCTTGTTATACTTACCGTGCCGTTCTCTCTTCAATGCCTATTTACTCGCTACCTTCATTCTGTCTGAACCGCAGATAACGCACAACATAATGGTCAAGTCAATTACCCTCACGCTATCTTTAGCAACTACAACCCTCGCGGCTCCATACACAAACAGTTCATCATGGTCAGGCTGGGAAAATGTCAAACAACTCTTCGTCTTCGGTGATTCCTACACACAAACCGGCTTCGATGTAAACGGGACACAACCCAGCGCCTCAAACCCGTTCGGCAACCCGGCGTACCCCGGCTACACGTCCTCCAACGGTCCCAACTGGGTCGGCTTCCTCTCTACAACCTACAATGCCAGCGACCTACTCACCTATAACATGGCCTACGGTGGCGCTACTGTTGACTCCGACCTCGTGACACCATACGCCCCCACAGTCATCAGCATGAAGAACCAAGTCCGTACCGAATTCCTGCCTACGTACGGTTCGCACCCTGCGACTGCACCCTGGACGTCATCCTCCTCCCTCTTCGCCTTCTTCATCGGCATCAACGACGTAGGAAACAGCTGGTGGCTCAACAACGCCACGCTTTACGACAACATCTTCTCTGTCTACTCCGACCTCCTCAACGACGTGTACGAAACTGGAGCGCGCAACTTCTTGTTCCTGAGCGTGCCGCCTGTAAATCTTGCGCCGCAAACGCTGAACCAGGATGATGGCGGTTACGCGGTGGAGAACGAGGGAAAGGTCATTCTAGATTGGAATAAGAGACTCGGCGAGATGGTGGATGCGTTTCAGGCGAATCACAGCGGGACGGAGGTGTTTGTGCATGATACGTGGAGCTTGTTCAGTAAGGTTATTGAGGACCCCGCGAGCTATGAGCAAACGGCCGGATTGAAGAATGTCACGGGCTACTGTGCGGCGTATATGAAGTAAGTACTGCTTGGATATGACAGAGAAAGTTGCTAACAGATTGAAAGTGGAACACCAGATTGGTACACCAAGGATGCTTCGTGCGAGTACCCGGTTAACGAGTACTTGTGGCTTAACGAGCTACATCCTACCTTCCCTATCCACAACGCCACAGCGGATTCGATTGCGCAGTTGTTGAGCAAAGAGTAGAGTACGCACAGAAGGACAGTCAGATGATAGGGTAACTTGAAGTATCATTGTATATAGGTAAGCGTCACAGCACCAATGGAAAAGATGTAAAGAAGGATGATCGATTGAGAAACTCCGTGAAACTATTATTACCAACTAGCTAACTGACACAAAGGAAGAAAAGTGTAAACTTTTGTAAAAACGATCAAAACCTGTTGATCGAAACAAGCAAAACCTCTTTCATCTCCAACTCAATGACTCAATGACTCAAGGAAATGTGTGAGCAACGATCAAAACGCGCTAATCGAAACAGACCAAATGCAACCTCTTAGTAGTCAATGTGAGTCTTGAGCGGAGCAACAACACCATTACCAACCATAGCACCATGCTGTCCCTGACCATGTCCATGGCCAACAGAAACCAGCTCCTCACTGCCAAGGCTCCAGTCGGCAATACCGCGGAAGCCACCCTCCTGGCTCTCCGCCTTGCCAGCACCGAACGTCTTCGCATCCCACTTCTCGGTGCCCTCAACACCCTTCCACTTGGCCTCTGCGCCGAAAAGACGGAAGAGCTGAGCATTGAGATGCTCGTACTCGCTGTAGCTCTTGGGCCAGCCGCCGTAGCGCTGGTACGCCAGCTTGAGGAGGTGCAAGTGCTTGAGCGCAGTGGCCGACTTGTCGAGTGTGTTTGAGTCGACGGCCGCGGGACGGGGGCTGTTAGGTGAGTTCTGGACGTTGACGCCTTCGCGAGCGAGGAGCTCGGCGGTGGTGTCGTCTTCGTCGTCCGAGTCGTTGGAGGCGGAGGTTTGGTCGTTGACGAGGACGCGCAGGATGTCTTCGTGCACGCTGATGGCCTTCTTGAAGTAGTCGGCTGCGAGGCTGGCCGTCTTCTCGCCCTTGGCGGCTTGCGCCTGGTAGGCGTGGCCGGTGGAGGTGTAGAGCTGCGCGAGCAGCTCGTACGTCTCGATGGTGACGGGGGCGCGGGGACCGTGGGCACGGCGCATGTTGTAAGCGATGTCTTCGGCGAGGCGGATGGCCTTGACTTGGTGGTTCGCCAGGTAGCGGGCGCAGATGAGACGGCGACCGAGGTTGAGCAGGACCTCGGAGGGCCATGAGCGCTGGGCGTCGCGGGTTTGCCAGAGAGTGGTGAGGAGCCACTCGAGGGTCTCGTAGTCTTCCTGTTCGCCGAGAAGAGCGGACAGGTGGGACAGCTCGTAGAGCTGGACTTGAGCGAAGTTGATCTTGAGGTTCTTGCAAATCTCGAAGATCTGCTTGACGATGCGGTTGGAAAGGTCCAGCATCTTCTTGCGGAGAGTGGCGTCGGGGCACTTCTCACCATCCCGGCCGACGAGCAGGGAGGCGAGCTTGAAGCCCATGCTGATAGCACGAGGACCGTTGTAACCGTCGTTCTTGCGGGCGAAGAGGAAGCCAAGGTTGGCAATGTCGTAAGCCTCGTGGAACTTCTTCGCCTTGGTGAGCTTGGCGACGCTGTCATTGCTGGAGAGAATAACGGCGCGGTTGAAGTTCTTGTTGCGTCCGTGGCCGAGATAGTCAAGGATGCCAATGATGAAGATGCGTGGCGACTCCTTGCTGAAGTCCTTCAGGTCCTGGGCGTCGCGCTTGACGAACAGACCAACGGCTTGCTCCTCGACAACGGTGATCATGTCTTGCTGATCGTTGCGGCGCAAGAAGTAGCGGAGAGGAGCGGCAGCGAGCAATATGTTGGTAAGGCTCTCGTTGTTGTCCAGAGTCGAGTGGAACTGCACCCAGTAGATGTACTCCATGGTCAGATCAGCGTAGATCTCCGAGAAGCCAATGCTGAGATCCCTGCGCAGGTTGTACTGGAGAGATGCCAGGAAGGCAATCGCGGTGCGGCTGCTCTTGGTCAAGTCGAACGACCACTTGGAGGCGTTGCGGGCATCCTTGGCGCAGATCTGACGGTGAAGCTCTTGAACCATGGCGTGAGCAGTGCTGGTCTGCTCAATAGCCTGGAAGGTGGCGGCAATGGACTTGGCCGACTCGATCTGCTTCTGCGACGAGGTCTCCTTAGACACAATCTCGGAAACAGCCTTGGAGATCTGCTTGACCGCAACGTCCGACTTCTGCTGGCGCGAGTACAAAGACGCAAGCTCCCTCAAGCTAGTGAGTGAGGACTCGTGGCTGTAGCCGTTTTCGCGGGTAGATTGCTGGAACTGCGACTCAGACATGCTCAGAGCACGCTGGACAGTCTCGGCCTTCATGTTGCTAGACAGCGAAGAGTGCATCTGCTTGACGTAGAGCGAAGACAGCGCTTGGTTGATCTCAGTGGTGCTGGTGGTCGTCGTGACCTGCTTGCCCGACTGTTGGACCGCCTCGTAGAGAGAGATAGCCTCAGACATGTGCGCCTCGCTGCTCTGAGCAACCTGAGCAAGTGCGAGAGTTGCGCTGATAGCGGTGGTCGACTCAGCACCGAAGACAGCAATGGCAGTCTCGCGGTACTCCTTGGTAACCTTGTAGAGCTCAGACCAGTTGGCCTTAGTCTCCTCCAGGCACTGGTAGTATCGCTCGTACAGCGTCTCGACAAACTTGACGTCGGTGAAGACCTTGTGCTGCTTGGTTTGGCGGACGAAGGTGTTCCACAAGACTCCGTAGAAGGTCACTGCCTCAGCGTACCTGCGGTCTTCCCAGTAGGTGACAGTGACTACCAGCATGGCGTCTAGTGCGTCCTTGTGGCAAACATCGGAGTCCTTGTTGAGAGCAGTGATGATCTGCAGGTAGTAGTCGAGCCAGTAGCCGTGGTTGCGAGGGTGGCTACGGCATCTCTGGGCCAAGATGTACAAGGTCTGGATGGTGAGCTCGTGGGTGTGACCGAGACGTGCGCGGTACACAACCAAGATCTCCTGGTACGTGCTGATAGCCTTGTCGGCGTAGCCGTGCTTGTCGTAGAAGTTGATCAACAGGTTCTTCGATCTCTCGAAGGTGGCTTTGTCGACCTTCTCGGTGACCAAGACCGCGCGGAAGAAGCGGTTGTACACATCATCAACCTTGTCAAGCTGACGGGTCTGCAAGTAGCACTCGGCGAGGCGTTCGACAAGCTCGATAGACTCTTGGGTGAACACAGTCGCCATTGTGACGTCGTGGATGGAGTTGGCAAGGAATGAAGACCAAGTGCGCTGCAGAGTCGCGTGAATGACGTTGATGGCAGCGGTGTAGTTCTTGTTTGCCATGTGTTGAGTGACAAGCTGCCTGGCTAGCGACATGGTGCTTGCCTCAATAGTCTTGGAGCTTGCGATGGTCGAGAAGAACACATCTTGGTAGACAGATTCCGATACAGTCGTCGTAGTGGTAGTTCCAGTGCTGTTCAGGCTGTGCTGGACGAGCTCCTTCGAAGTCTCAGACAGTTGCTGGCTGACCTCGCGAGACTCACTGCTCTCCTGAGAGCTCATGTTCTTGTGGTAAGAATGGGCGAACTTGAAGATCGAGAGAGCTTGCGAGTGGGCGTTCATGCTTCGCATCTCCTTGCCGACAGTCAAGAGGCGCGAGACGATGCTGTTTGCGAAAGATAACTGGTGCGACTCGTACTGTTGCCAGACTGAAGACAAAATGGCGGTAGACTCGCTGGTACGCTTTTGGTTCTTCAAGAACTGGGCATAAGAGGTGGCGATCTCAATGTTCTTCTCATGCCATTCCACAGATTGGACGGTGCGGCACTTGGAGGAGACTTCCATCCAAAGCTCGACATACATCCTTTCAGCCTCCGCGAACTTCTTCATAGAGAGAAGCTTCTGGATCTGGATCAACTGAGCGTTGATAGTGGAGATAGTGAGGGCTTCAGTGGCCTCCTCTTCCTCGTGGTCATAATCCAAAGTGAAGTCGTCGTAGATCTCGATCTCGCGATCGCCGGTATCCTTTCCGAGAGTGACCTTGAGGTGGTCGTTGATGTCATGGGCCTGGTGCGAATCCCTGCCGTAAAGCTGGATGGTTGCATCCTGGATGAGACGGTAGATCTCGATAGACTTATCCTCTTCGTTGATATGGGCGTAGAGCTGGGCGAGAAGCTTGCGAGTCTCAATGACTAGCTCAGAGGTACTTCCGTACTGGCGCTCATAAGTCGTGATCAGAACCTTGAGGATCTCTTCACGATGGGTCATGATCTCAGTCCTCGTGGTTGTAGTCTGGGTCTCAGTGATCTTCAAGAACTGACTAGCACACTCTAGAGTCAACGGATGCATGTCAGACAAGACCTTCCGGCTGACGAAGGTGCACAAGTAGAGGTACTTGGTCGCTTCCGGGATGTTGGAGATGAGCAGATAGCTCGTCGCGATGGACAGGTACGTCTGGAGAAGACCAGGGTGGTTTTCTGGGAGGGTGCTCTTGCGGAGAACGACCACAAGCTTTTGCAGATCCAAAGCCTCGGGGATGGGGAGTTGAGTGTCCCAGCAGTAAGACTCCAGGATGGGGAACATGGTGCTTTGGGGGAATACCTTCTGAAGCTCGGCAGTAGGCTTGAACTCGCCAGTAGACTTGGGAGCCAGTGGAGACTGCTGAAGATGCAGAACCCAGTAGCGTACCGCGTACTCGAGGAAAGGATGCCTCCTGAACAGCCTGTCGGGTGTGGTAGGATCAAACGTGTCAAAAGTAGGTTCAGTGTTGTGGTCCTTCAGGGTGTGCTTGGTGTAAGCAAGAACCCTGAGAAGCATGTCGGTCTCACTGTCCTTCAGAGGAATGGGGATCTTTCCGTTGGCGGAGAAGTCGTGAAGGGTGGAGTGGATGACGGGATGCTTGAAACGAACGATGCGTTGGTGCAGAGTAAACAGCGGCTCAAGAGTCCTGAAGATCTCGTTCGTGTTGACGCCCTTGTCGGTTACGGTGCTGCGCTGCACGTCGACTGAGAACAAGGTGTTGATCTCATCGATTGTGAGAGGTCGCTCGGCAGCCAAAACCCATGACAATAAAGTCTTTGCCTCGTTGGTTGGGTTGAGAGCGGTAAAGAGCTTGAGAGTGAGGTCCTGAACGGACGGCTTCGAGGACTCAAAGCTCTCCAGAGTCTTGATCAACGCATCCGGTGATTTCTGGGTGTTCAGCAACTCGCAAGTCAAGGTGACATGGAGGAAAGATCCGTTGGACATAGTGATGATGCGGTCCAATAGCTGCTCTTGGTCGAAAGGACGCTGGCCATGGAAGTGGTGGTTGTGGATCAAAGCACGTAGAGCAACGGCGTGAAGGTCGTCTCGAACATCCTCCTTGACGATCTGATGCTGAACTCCCTTGGCCGAAGTTGGCATCTTCATGGAAGATGACAATGTGATGAGTCTGACTCCATGACCTTGTTGAGTCACCTTAGCTAGCCTCTCAAGCAGATCAGCTGGGCTGAAACCACCCATAGCTTGAACAGAGGCGCTGTTGGAGGCTGCGATCTCATCAAGACCGTCGACAACCATGACCAACTCGTTGCTACCAGATACGGGCTGTTGGAGAGCCTCGCCCAGTGCCTGCCACATGGTCTCTTCGTAGGCCTTGATATCGTCGGTGCCTCTGCATCGGTTGTAGGCATTGAAAAGAGCGTGGTACACACCCATGTTACCAATGCGAAGGTTAAGCAGTTGGTACAGGAGCGACTTTACCACTGCCAAGGATGTAGCAGCAGTCGGGATGTCAGGCGACAGCGAACAGAAGAGTGTGTCGTACTGCTTCTTGTTCATAGGTCGCTGCAATCGCTCGACGATCGATCCCGCCAATGTCGTCTTTCCAGCGCCCGACTGACCGGTAACAAGGAAGACCTTGTTCTCGCTCTGGAAGAACCTGGTCATGTGCTTGTTGAACCAGAGGCAAGTAAACTCGGCTTGGTTGTCTACATATGTCTCATGGTCTCTGGTGATGGCGGCAATGACACGGTCTTGCGAAGCCAACCAGCGGCTCAAGTGCTGAACATCAATAGCCTCACCCTCTTCAAATTCTCCGCCTTCGATCTGAGACTGCCAGATCAACTCGACAACGGTGTTCTGGCGAGTACGGAAAGCATCAATGGTCTCACCGAAGAGCTCAAAGATGTCAAGCGTTGTCCGGCCGGGAGTCATGCCCTTGACGGTCTTGTAGAACTTGATGGCCACATCTACTACGAGGGTGATGAGGTCTGTGTACAACAAGCAGATCTGCTCGCGGATCTCTGAGCTACCTGATGTCAAGAGCTCTGAGCGGTGCAGAACCGACTGGAACGACATGGCAAACTTGTAGAAGACGGAGAAGGCCTTGTCGAGAGCCTCAGAGTTGTGGTGGCTCAACTCGAGAAGGAGCTGGGCATGTCCATATCCGATGGTAGCTGCCGAGCTGCTGTCCTGAGCAAATGGCTTGACAGCTTGCTCAAATTTGTGAAGCTGCTCAGCGAAGTACAGAGCGCGGATCAAAACTTTGTCCCAGCGACTGCCCTTGTGAGGGAGAGTGGTCAGACGTTCAGATCTGATCCATTCCAGGAAGGCAACGTAAGAGACGTTGCCGATGCTCTGGAACACACCGGCGCCCAGCTCGGCCATGCTCTTCTTCCGGAGAGAGGCTGCCGAGTCCTGGACCATGGATGTTTGGTACTGGTTGCCGTTTCCTCGCTTCAAGTTGTTGAACGACGACTTCATCATGCTGAAGTTTCCGCTGGTGGCGCGAGAAGAGGTGAATGATGGCAGACGACCCTTTGTGCGGAAAAGGGCTTGAGGTGACTGTGGTGGAGAGAAAACCGCAGATGAGCCGTTCGCGCCGTTCGTCTGTTGCCTAGACGAGGTGGGTCTGGGGGATTGCATGATGGGCGTTGAAGGTTGTGGAGATTTGATGGTAACCACGGACTCAAATGAGATGTTGGAGCTCACTGAGAAACGGATGGGGGATGGTGAAGTAGGACTGTCTGGCTGCGGAGACAAGTCAAAAATTAGCTCCGTGTTACGGCGAGCTGGTGTGGGTGTTGTAGGAGCAACACGAGATGATGCAGGGGAGACCGAAGGTATTGACTCTGTGAGTGGTAAGGTGTTCCTTATCACTGGACTGGGTCGTACAGTAGGTTCTGGTGATGGTTGGGGATTAATTCCAGGTACTGCCGAAGTGGAGTAGCTGATTTGTGCCGGAGAGGGTCGACCTTTGGTGACTGGTAATGACGGCGGCGAAGATGAATACTTCGTGGACGGAGGAGACGAGGTTACGTCGGTCTCGATAGATGCGATGGAGGCTGAGCGTCTATTAAGATCTTGAGAATCTACGGATGCCTGGGAGGAGCGCTTCTTTTTATGTCTCTCTAGGAAGCTGGATCAGTATGAGGATATGTTGAGGATGAGAGGCCGACTCACTGAAAATCTGTAACATGAGTTGAGAGGAACATGAAAGATATGCCTCCAATGATACTCAGGTCGTCCCTATATATCCCAATGGCTTCAAAAGCTACGATCAGATGCGGCAGAGCTCACAGACCACGAGCGGGGCACATGTACTTTGATAGTATTGATCAACAGCTTGTCGTCATAGTCTGAGCTTGTGAGTATTCCCGATGAGTATCAACAGCTCTACGCGCATGAGCTAGTCCCTCGAACCAGGATGAGCTCTGTGGATGGCTCAAGACAGCCCTAGAGTCGATAATGCAGGTCGGCGATCATGCATCCTAGCCGAGCTTGACACGTCTGGTACGTCGTTTTTGGCATGAGTGAGTGCATTGACGCGCACGCATGGTGCATGAGCTCCACCGTATGGAGTAGGTGGGGAGGCTGCGCTTGCTCCGTAGTCGAATGAACCAAGCCAATGCAACTAAGGACCCAGCCGGAGTGGGGAAGCTTGAGCTATGGCGATTTGATCTGGACAAATGCCGCAGCGACTCAACACAATCGCTGCAAGGAGCGGGGCTCAGTCAATCTATGTGAAGGTTATCCAAGACCGGTCAACAGGAGTACCGTTTTGGGAGCTTTGTCATCAGCCTGGTATAGCTGAGAGGCTGCACATCGATGCCATGGCGTCCAGTAAAGTCATCTGGAGTCCTCGTGGTCGAGATTCTCCGTCCCTCAGAACCTGCTTCGATCTGCAGTCTTTCAGAGCCCATGCTAGACTGTCGGAGAAGAAGATTCCAATAGAGTGGTAACCGTACCGCATCCACGACATGCATTCTGCAGGAGTGAGATATCACATGTCTCGCGTTTCATTTTCCATGATTGTTTTTGCATCACCACGCCTTGCCCGTCTCCACTCCCGTCAAACACGTTCTCTTTCCGTAGTTGACGAGGCGGCAAGCACAGGCACCGCCGTTGGGGTGCAATGTCGTTCTCAACAGCGTGGGCAAGCCACGATAGCCTGCAAGCGAGCAGCCTGTTAGCTGCTCCATGAATGGTCGGCGACCACGTCTGCCGTGGCTCTAGATGGAAGTACGAGATACCTCGCTAGTGTTGATCGAGTTTAGGAAGTAGGCGGGGTTGACCGAAGTCCTATAGTGTGGATCTCATGGCCCGCGGCGAGAGCTGAACTGTCGCAATTAGGCCAGGTGGATCTGCGGGCGGAGGAACGGTCCTCCCGCTCTTGGGCCAAGCGGCCCACTCACATCGCTGCTCGCCGACATCTGCAAGCCTCAAGATTGATCTGCTCCTAGCATCATCGATGGGCGGCCCGCTAAGGCAGAGTGCAGAGCTGATGGGAGCAGGGCAGACCCACCACTCACGTCGATCGATTGCGCTGCCGGAAATCGGTGCAGGATGTGTCCGGGATCTGAGTAGAGCCATTCCTCAGCCTCGGAGAGAGGTCGTCGATGCGTCTTTGGCTTTCGGCATTTTCCTTTTAGCCTTCCCCGTCGATTTACGCTTCCACGGCAGGGCTCGCTTATCGAACCGCGACAGCATCGTTGGAATCGCTTCTCGACGACGCTCAAGACACCGGCCAGAGATTCTGATAGATGGAAGAAAGATTAGGAGAGATGGGAGAGAGCTGATTCCGCTGCTCAGATTGGCATCGGGCTCTGCATCGACGTGTCCTTCGGAATGTGTGCTTTTTGCTTGTATCCACGCTACGTCATGCGCCAGCCCGCGCCCTAGCCGCAGATCCTGGCCTCCACTCACCTCCACTTCCAAGGCTGTCTGCATCTCCAACTCTAGTTACTTTAGACGATGGCGCGTCCTACCAGCGTCCTTTTTGGCACTTTCTCACCAGTCGTATTCCTTATTGGGAGCCACGAAATTACGATTCGGCTCGAACGCCGGGTCATCGGGCTTCCCGGCAACAGCTTCCCCCAGCACGGTACGGAAACCGTGCACGGCTAATCGTCGTCATGTTTTGAAAGCCGGAACATTTTCCCAGCGAATGCTTTTGGTTGATTCGTCCGTGGGATCTGCAGTTTTATGTGTCCTGTAAGGCAATTGGGTTCGGAGAGCTCAGACAGCGTGTAGAGTACCCGTTGACGCCAACATAGCAGTACATGCTTTTAGCAGTAGGCGTGTCGAAAAATCCCAACAGTCACGCAATCTTAATGAAAGAGCGTCTCCACAAGCCGTGATGGGCAGCTGGCGTCATTGCCGGTCGTTCTTCAGTCACCAACAGGAGAAGATTCCATGTAAAGTGGAGGCAGTGAGCATTACCACCCAGCATGGCGCTACACTAAGCGACACTGCAGCTACCCAGATATCGGCGATGTCTTGGACTCGATACTAGCTCGCCAATATGATACATCTGGAGACTGCGACCGACAGGACCCTCGTCCGAAACGGTACGAAGGCGCAGCCATACCCCCAATCGGACGGAAGTTAGAAGAAGCATCCAAGCGTGGGAGACTGTGGTAACGTAGCATTGCACAAGCTACCACGCTGATCTGCACCACCCTCACAAGTGTCAAGTGTGCTCACGACGGCAAACACGCTACTTCTCGGCTACCGTGAACGGTCGAGCGACAAAAGTCTCCGGTGAGGCTTCGCCGGATCACAATACTCAAGATAGTCTATTGTAACCCCCACCGGGTAATCATCAACAGCACTACGTCTGTATGACAGCATAATTGCTCCGCGAGTCGTTCGCGAGAAAGGCAATACATGGAGTGTTTGAAGCAGACATGCATGCCACGCGAACGTGACGAGCACAGTCAGTGCGAGGCGCTGGGAGCCGTGATTGACATTCTGACATGCCGGATTCCCGTGGCGCCACGGAACGCTCAGCTGAACGTCGCCTCGCTTGTAGTGATCTACTTCAAGTGGATCTTTAGTCTGACTCGAAATGATCGAAGATACAATGCCGCAAATCGCTCCACTTTGATCCTGCATCGCAATTTCAGTTCGAGAAGGATGAAAGCCAATCAGATCGGCTGCGCATGAGAAGCACGGCGAAACCGACACAGTGGGGGTTGCGCAGTGTGGTTAGCAAAGTGTTCCTTGGAGAACTGATCGGCAGTCTGTTTCCGGTGGTTGCGAGTCAAGCAGATGTCTGGTGATATCACAGGTCAGGATACGCGCTCTCCATATTGGACGTCACACATGAGGGAGAATGACAATAGACTTATCGCAATTATCCCTAACTCCAAACTACGACTTCTATGGCCAGTCCGGAGCATGAACAGGCCCTGGTCTGAGTCAAAGATGCATCCTCTTCTTCGATAAGGGAATAATGTTACGCCCTCGATTGCAGGCGCAGAGTTTCTCTTGAGTTCCAAACGCATTACAGCTTCTCCGACCTTGTCGAGATGTCACATTGCAATGAGTATGCGTCTAGCACGATTACTAGACAGTTCCGATAATATACCATCTTTTCGACTTCGATCATAATGTTCAAGTTGTCTCTGGCTTCTATGACTGAACATACCGTTGTGACACTGGAAGCCACTGTCGCATTCCCCAAGATTACGGAAGCCACATTGGAAAGGCACCATTACTCGTTCTTTGTCTCTTGTTACCCGTGTTAGAGAGAGAGACCAAGCATCTATATTGAACCCCGACTTTAGGAAGATTTCAAAACCACAAAGAAATACATGAGTAGCGCACGACTGTCAGCCATTACCAAATCCTGCTGTAAATCATCTCACAAGCATCTGTGGTTCCATAGTAATACACGGGAACCGACATGCATATCCTAACGCAGTCACCCGGTTCCACCGTTCCACCGTTCCGCGACATGATGCAGGGTGATGTCGGTACTAGTCTTAGTACTCAAAACGCCATGCACAGCTCCAGAACGGGGACTATACTTCACCTGCATAATATGAGCACGATTCTCTCCTACCTGACAGAATTAGCGGTAGGGGTGTATGCTCCTCGCATGCATGGCATACCTAGTCTGCATACACAAACATGGAGATCAGTTCGCGCTGGGATAGACGCAGCAGTAGTGGTAGTACCTAGGCACATTTGGTTTCCAACTACTTCGTGATTGCATGCCGAAATGTGTTATTTCCAGTTCTCACATGTTCCTTGCACATCGCATAGTCGGTCCGCGGCCCTTCCTTGATATCTATATGGCATATACGCTTGCGTGTGGTCGTAGAAGCTAGAAATACTATCACGCGTCGGTTGGAAGTCATAACACTAGTATGTCCGTGTCTGTTCCGGTTGCCTTGTAACAATCTGAGTAGCTTGCCTGCTTTGGTCATGTGCTACTACTGGTGTGCGAAGGGAAAGTAAAATAAGACCTCACCCTCGTACTGCGGTCGACCTCTTACCAGCACATATCAAGAAATTAGAATTATACGGACATAAGATACCTGGCTCACTGCCCACATTGATGTTAACCGGGGTATGCTTGTGAGTTTCAGTAATCTACCTTGAAACTGCATGTCCGAACAATTTTAGAGGTGGCTTCAATTTTCCCAACTGTGTATACCCAGCTACTAAAGTACAATTTCGATGACCAGTTTGAACCAAGACCGGGCCCTAGTCTGTGCCAAAGAAGCACTCTATTCTTCATTCTTCGCGATCATGTCAAGGTTATAGTAATCTCGACACCCATCCACGCAAGATACATGCCTATTCCTCGGACCGGTGTCTTCATTCCATCCACTCCAGCCTCAACCTCGCCTTCGGAAGTCTGGGCATACCGAGCTCTCACTCTCAACTCACCCCGAACCCATAATCACGGAGACTTTCCATCTCCGTTCGCCACCGTAATCATGGAAACGTTCCACTTCCGTCCACTACCGAAAACCTTCGTTGATCATAAAAGCCGAGCGGCGGTAGATACAGTTACCCCGCCCCGCCCATCACGCCCCGCACACGCATCTAGTTATCAGTCGCCGACCAACTACGTGTTGTTAATTAACGTGCTAAACGCCGGATAGGTAACTAGTAGCAAAGAGTTGCAGAGCTCTTAGCTTAAAAAGGTTATATTTATTTTATCTCTTTTATAGCCTAAGTTTTACTAACGCTATAACTAAGCTATATTTTTTTCTACTTAATAGTATTAGACCTTAGGTTTTTACTCTAATATAATATTTAGCTATAAGTTAACCTTAGCTAAAGTAGCTATAAATATAGAGTTTTTAGTAATAGTATAGCGTTTTAAGAAAAGTTTATATACTTTTACTACTTTATAGTAAATAAACTTAGTATAAATATAAATAAAGCTATACTTTTTAAAATAGTAGTAAGTAAGCTTAATATAGTAAAAAAAAGTATTAAAAGTTTTATAGTTACTATAAAGTATATAAAAAATACTTTATAAAGTTTTTTTTTTTTTTATAAGTAGTAAGGCTTACTAGTTACTTAATATTAATAAAGTTAGTTAAGTTATTTAAGTTATTAGTAAATAAAATTAATATAGTAGCTTATAGTAGTATATTTAAAGTAGTATAAAATAAAATAAAAGTAGTAGTAATTAAGTCTTTTTAAGTATAAACTTATAGCTATATCTTTACTAGTAAGTATTAGTAAAATTTAGCTTTAACTAATAAGTAATAAGTTATATAATTCTTATAAACTATAGAAAGGTTAAGCTTTAAGCGACTATTAGAAGCGTTCTGATAACGCAGGTGATTACTTAGGCAGATAGGGTGCTTACGTCTGTAGTTCCGAGGTAGTGACCGAGGTCGTGGTTGCCTTTGTAGGAGGGGTGGCGGTTCCCAAGGTTGGTCCGTCGCGACTTCTGTTTATTGCCGCACGTTGTAACGGAGGGCTCTTTCTACTGCTGTTTCGATACTCGTGCTACTTCGTCTTCGTTTGGAGCTCTTCTTTACCTATCAGATCTACCCGACTATATCTAAGAATACAATATGTCTCCACCGTCAGCAATCGAGCCTCAAGCAGGCGACGAGACCAGAGCGAACACGGTGGCACCGGACGAGCCTGGTCTGAATCAGAAAGATGGAAAGATCGAGATGCTGAAGTTTCCCAAGCCACCAAAGTTTGACGATCCGTACAAGGAGCGGGCGTACCTGAAGGGCCGACTGGCAGCTGCTTTCCGCATCTTTGGAAAGTACGGGTTTGATGAGGGGGTGGCTGGCCATATCACGCTGAGGGTAAGTCGTGTAGCACATGTTGTGCGCAGTATACTGATTGCTTTAGGATCCTGTGGACCCTACGACCTTCTGGGTCAACCCGTTCGGTGTCGCCTTCAGCCTCATCAAATCCTCAGACCTCATTCTCGTCAACGCAAAGGGCGAGGTCATCGATGGTGGCGAGTGCCGACTGCTGAACACGGCAGCTTATATGATCCATCACGCTGTCCATTCTGCCCGCCCCGATGTCGTCGCCGCAGCGCACTCTCATTCGATTTACGGTCGCACATTCTGCGCACTTGGTCGCAAACTCGATACCATAACACAAGACTCATGCGCGTTCCACAACGACCACGTCATTTACGAGTCGTTCAACGGTGTCGTACTGGCCGAGGAAGAGGGCAAGAACATTGCAAAGTGTCTAGGCGACAAGAAGGCTGCGCTGCTCCAAAACCACGGCCTTCTGACTGTAGGCAAGAGCGTTGAGGAGGCAGTGTTCTGGTTCATTAGCATGGAGAAGTGCTGTCAATCACAGCTGATGGCGGATGCAGCGGCGGTTGGGCGGGGTGGCGAGACGGTGAAGATTACAGAGGAGGATGCGGTTTACACACACAAGACGATTGGAAGCTCGCTGGCTGGGTGGTTCAGTGCGAAACCGCTGTTCGACGTTATACACAAGGAGACGCAGGGAGACTATTTGGAGTAGGCGTGTTTAGTCGAATCAAGAATAGTCATCACATGCAAATTGATGGCGTGCTCCAGGGCTGTCAGGGCTCTACCCGGCCCCACCGGCGTCTTAAGTCCGCCGCCGGACCAAGATGACATATGCGAAGGCGAGACAAAGTTTTTGTTGTTTTGACCTACGCGTTCTCTTGTAGCCAACACGTGCGCGAAAGTAGAGAAAGAAGTCGACACCTGCATGCAGCAGTGAAACACCAGGCGGCAGTGTGGCGTCGAGGACAAACAGCCTAACACCAGACCAACCCCTCTCGAGCGCCCGCTCCAGCTGTCAGCGCGAGAGACGATGGTGTCATAGCGTCTGCAGGGTCGCAAAGTTATAGTGAACCCTGGAGCGTCTGCAGCATCACTTGACGCCGCGCAGCTGTCACCTTGTTTTCTTTTCAAGCCTCTACAATCGCTCTCTCCACCGACTTGCTTGTTCGTATTGGAGGCGCATTGCATACACGACCGTCGCACAGCTGCACGCCAGACGCACGCGAAGCATCTCTAGCGGGGCATGGCGAAGGGTCCTGCAGTCGTAGTCGTCGCCAGGTACCGTCTCACCCAGCCTTGACGGCTCCACATTCCGCTTCTGTAGCTAACTTGCACCCAGACACGGCGCCCGACTCGACGCTGCCGACAAGTCATGGCATCTTTCCTCGCCCACGCCGTATGATCCGCCCCTCACGTACGGCGGCTGGTCTCAGGCAAAGGCCCTCGGCCAGCGCATAGCCGCCCTCCTCCATGAGCGAGACATCCAGCAGGCGGAAGATGCGAAGAACGCGACCACCAACGACCCCGCCCATCTCGACTTCAGCAAGCTGAGCATCTCCAAGGACGGCAAGGCGCAAGGGCGGCCCAAGAAGAAGAAGCGCAAGATCATCATACACTCGAGTCCCTTCCTGCGATGCGTCCAGACCAGCACCGCGGTCGCAGCCGGCATCTCGCAATACCACTCGCCTACCACGCCACAGCTCAATGTGCCGACACCCCCCTCAAAAGAGGCCAATGGCTCGCTGGGAGTCCCTTCGCCGAAAGCGCCGCGCACCAAATCCACCTCGTCGCAGCCCCGAACCTTCGAGCCGCTCGCCGACCCCAATCTCGAGATACTGCCGCGGCCTCACACAGGCCCCGAGAGGGTGCTCCTGCGCATCGACGCGTTCCTGGGCGAATGGTTGTCTCCCGAATACTACGCCGACATCACGGCGCCGCCGAACTCGACCATGATGGTGGCAGGCGCCAAAGCCGATCTGCTGCGGCGGGGCGACTACATACAAGAACAGCCCAACCCGAACAGCAGCAAGGGCCACTTCCCAGGAGGTTGGATGGGGAACAAGTCGGGGACTAGCACACCGAATGGTGGTAGAGGAGCTGGCACTGCTATGAGCAGTCTGGCTCAGTTTGCGCCGCTTCGAGAGCGCTCCAGCAGTTACGCTGGCCCACTGGGTCTGGAACGAACACCATCGAAAGAAGCAACCGCACCACTGGCGATGCCAACTCAGACACCCAAGCCGACCGCGATACCCAACCGCGTCTACGAACCGCCGCATCCCTCCTACTCCGTCTCCCCAGCCGATCCGATACCGCGAGGCTACGTCGCGCACGCTCAAGAAGCCTGCGTCAAAGTAGACTTCCAATGGGACAGCATGCGTGCACCACAGAACTGGGGCGACGGCGGCGAGTACGGCGACGAATGGAGCACAATGCACAAGCGCTTCAGGAAAGGCCTTGCCGGCATGATGGAGTGGTATCGAGTCCACGGAACAGCGCCTCCAAAGGATCAGTTCCCTGGCTTCATGTTTAAGGAACCGCTGCGCTTGACGCCACCGCCTATGTCGCACACCAAGTCCGACCCCTTCCCCAACTTCAGCGATGATCCTACCGCGGATGAGGAGGAAGAGCTGGTTCTGATTCTGATTACTCATGGAGCAGGATGCAATGCGCTGCTCGGCGCCATGACGAACCAGCCTGTCTTGATGGATATAGGTCTGGCGTCGCTGTCCATGGCAGTCCGGAGAGATGAACCTAGGCAGACATCCGCACCGGCCACAATACACACACGAAGACTTTCCGTAGCAGACCCCGGCATGTCAGATACCTACGATATGAAGCTCTCAGCTTCAGTTGACCATCTACGACCCGGGGTCGACCCTTCAAAACCGCCATCCGCGCAGACACAAACATCATCCCCAGCCATCACAGCAAGTCCATCGTTGGAGTATCGACGAAGGTTCACAGGATCATCGACGACTAGCAGTCCACTTGATTCCCCCTTCTCACTCGGCGAGCCGTACAGGAACTGGAACAGCTCATTGGGTGGTGTGCGACGGACGATGAGCTCAGGATCCAACTCGAGATTTGCGCAGAGTGCGACAAGCGGTGCTGCATCTCCATCAGGCGGATTATGGTCAGGCGCAAGCACACCCGCCACCGAAGCCGACATGGTCCTCAACTTCTCAAACCAGCATCCACAGCCGCCAAAGTCGACTTCCGCTGCCGCAGTTGCCTCCAAATCCAAGAGCAACTCTATCGCACACTTGGATGGCGCGTCTGATGTGAGCAATCGCTTGACAAAACTCGATTCGAAAGAAGAGCGAGAAGTCAATGATAAACCGACTCCTCTAGTTAGTGCCCAGACTCGCAAACAGAGCGCTCCAAGTACTTCTGCTGGCGGTCTCTGGGGCGCCAAGGTCGCCCCAAAGGCCAACAACGGACTCTGGGGGCCGCCAAAGTTGGACGACGTTTACGAGCATAGTCATGGGCCTAAGCGGCGATGGACGGTTACGGAGAGGGAGGAGTAGTTCAGAAAGGAAAGCACTGAGCACCCGGGAGCCTACATCAAGATGGAAACACGCAAAGTACGTGACCAAATGTCAACGTAGGCTCTAGGGTATCCAGGTTTTCCCTCGAATGATGTGGAGTTTTGGCATGCTATTCGTATCTTCGGAATTCAGCGACGGGTTATTGGGGTTCTTACTGTGTTTCATTCATGACTAGCATTTGTAGCGGCGGACTATGGCGTTTGATCAGCGAAGGCTACGGCTATGAATGGAATACCCTACCCAAGTGGGAACAATATCTATGAAACACGTGCATGTTGTTTGCCCATGACCGCGGTACACTCGATCCAATATCGCGCTACGTTTGCCATGATTCCAGATACGGGGTCGACCTTGAACGAGTGACGCAAGCTCGTCTCACGGGATCATCATCAGCTGCATTACCTACATACTGCAGGCACCAGTCCGAAAAGCCCATTCGGAACACGCAACTACCGCATCCGAGCTGCATGCGCATATCGACACATACATCTACATATCTTCACCTCTACCCCTCTATACAGCGTTCATAACTCGCCCTCCGCAGTGCACACATTTGCACTCGCGACAACCGCGCTCGCCGCGGCAGACCAGCCCCAGCCGACAATTCTCGACCGTAGCCACCCCACCGTTCGTCTCCACCGCACCACGCTAAACCGATCACTCGCATTTGCGCGGGAACCGCAACGCGAGATCTGATAGGCAGTCGGCGGTCGGGCCGATACAATCAAGGCGGGCGCTTCACGCGCAGGCACAGTTAGCGCATTCGCGGTAAGGAAGGCTGGCTTGCATTGACAGTTGGGGAGTGGGCGAACTATTCACGCTTTATCCGTGAACAAGTCTGCTGCAAGGCGGTTGGTTTCAAGCATGTCTGTCAAGTTAGTATCTTCTCTCCTCTTTCTCTCTCGCTCCGTTTCCCGCTCTGCCTGAACGTCCTGTCCTGGCTTTGTCGTGTGTGCTTGTGTTGCCCCTCGCATTCCTACCCCGCGGATTGTAACAAGAAGCTTTGGGCATAGTCATTTCGGCAGAGCAGCATGGGGTTCAAGACACACAAGATGAAGAAGTCGAAGTCTGACCGCAAAACTAGTTGGGTTATGCTCGCTGAGAATGGCGGGTACACTCCTCTGCCTGGCGAACAGACACTATACCAGTCTCCTCCTCGAACCACCCTCTCGTTGCAGACTAGCCACCAACGTAGTCCGAGCGAGTCCTACTCACAACAATGCAAGTCGGGCGTCGTATACCTCACAAACCGACGGGTACGTACATACCATCTCCATCATGTGGAATTCGACTAACGTGACCACCAGATGATCTACCTCCCTGTCGCCCCAACCCCCCAACTCCAATCCTTCGCCGTCCCCATTCTCAACGTAACCGATTCCCGCGTTACAGCCCCCTGGTTCGGCGCCAACAAATGGGAAGCCATCATCCAGCCCGTCCAAGGCGGCGGCATACCACCACAGCACGCCGAGCTCGACCTCGTCATGGAGTTCAAAGAGGGCGGCGCGTTCGACTTTGCGAGCATATTCGAACGGTTAAAGGAGCGGTTACGGCAGGCTGTCGAGGTGGCTCGGGAGAGCGGCGGTGACGTGGAAGATGGAAGCAGAGGCGTTGGAGGCGTGAACATGAACAACGTACATCTGGAAGACCTACCGGCATACGAGGAGAGCAGACAACATGCCCGAGTACCGGATCCGCTTCCTAGTCCGCCGATGGACGGCTCTGCAGCGGGCGTAGGCGGTCCTGTCGTTGCGGCTCCCGTGCCGTCCAGTCCACAAGCATCGAGTCCGCTGTCGAGCCCGCGGACTCAACAAGAGCGCTTCGAGCCACCGTCGGATCCGCCGCCAGGCTATGAGGAGACCCAGCGTGGGAGCATTGTAGATGAGTTGGAGAGGCAGATGATGAATAATCCTTGGAAGGAAGATGAGGCGAGGCGGTGAAGAGGAACGTTGTCATGATTAGATGGGTGTGTTTGAGCAGGGCGTTCGGGGTCGTCGGCTTCACATGGCCGCATGGATTATTATCATATTATTCTGATACTCCACTTTGTCTGGGTTACTGGAGACTATAGATTGTGATTTGTTGAGTATGGCTGCTCTCGCGAATGCCGTGTCTGCATCTCAACACCTACACATCCACTGCTGCGTACAACAAAGCATCTTCCGTCAGCATCAGCAACACGACGGCCAGCACCGTAAAACCGCACATGACGAGCAAACTTCCCACACTGACATGTGAAGCACCCCAAAGCGCCCGCAAAGTCGACACCTGGAAGCATGTGAAAGCTAGCTTCCCCCGGAACGGATGACGCGCCCCACAGACGCGCTAACCGGAAGCGTAACGTACCTCGGCGATTCGCATGCGAATGACCTAATGCTGGCCGCGACCGAACGGTAGTGCTGCTTCATATACTTCACGTCGGAGCTTGTTCTTCAGCTTTCCCTTTACACAGCTTCTATATCGACGAGAATACTCAATATGGCCAACCAAGCTCCCAACAAAGGTATGTCGGGTGAGAGTAGAAGAAGTGGCGTTGGTGAATGATGGATGAGGTTGCTGACGGTTGTACAGTTCAAGAACGCCTAACGCAGGTCGAGGGCCATCTCATGGGTGGAAGTGGAAGTCCTGGGGCTGCGGGCTCCAAGGGAAAGAAGGGGTTGTTGGAGAAGAAGGCTGATGACGTGAGTTGCACATCTTGTCTTTGAGCGATGCGACAGCGACTGTTGGATCAGCTCAACGTGTTTCCAGCTGAAGACTCGTTACTGCCATTTAAACTCCATACTAACCCCCATCTCCCAGATTGTCATTACCTGTGCCCTCCGCACTGCCTTCACCAAGGGCGGAAAGGGTGGTTTCAAAGACACGCAAGCCTCGGACCTCCTCCATGGCGCCTACAAAGCGCTCCTCCAACGCTCCGGCATCGACCCCAACCTCGTCGAAGACATCGCCGTCGGCGCCGTTCTCGCTCCAGGAGGTGGCGCAACCGAGTTCCGCGCTGCCGCCCTCGCCGCCGGCTTCCCAACCACAACAGCCGTCAAATCGCTGAACCGACAATGCTCCTCTGGCCTGCAAGCCTGTGTCGACATCGCCAACGCCATCAAGAGCGGCATGATCGAAATTGGCATCGGCGCTGGCGCAGAAAGCATGAGCACACAGTACGGTCCCGGCGCCGTCTCTGAGTTCTCCGAACTCCTCGAATCGCACAAGGAGTCTGCGAACTGCAAAGTCCCCATGGGCGTTCTCTCTGAGCAAATGGCCAAAGCAAAGAACATCCCCCGTTCCGAGCAAGACGCCTTCGCCGCATCCTCCTTCCAGAAAGCCGTCGAGGCCCAGAAAAACGGTCTCTTCGACGAGGAAATCGCGCCCCTACAAGTCAAGTGGACGGATCCCAAGACACAAGAAGAACAAACCATCACCGTATCCAAGGACGACGGCGTCCGACAAGGCATAACCGCCGAGTCTCTTGGTAAAATCCGCCCCGCCTTCTCGAAAGATGGATCCATCCACGCAGGCAACGCCTCGCAAATCTCCGACGGCGCCGCCGCCGTGCTCCTCATGAAGCGCAGCACCGCCCAGCGCCTCAACCAACCCATCATCGGAAAGTTCGTGCAAGCCTCCATCGTCGGCGTCCCGCCGCTCATGATGGGCGTGGGCCCCGCTGCTGCTATCCCTGTTGTGCTCGAGAAGACTGGTCTCGATAAGCAGGACGTGGATATCTGGGAGATTAACGAGGCGTTTGCTAGTCAGTGTCTTTACTGCATTAATGAGTTGGGGCTGGATGTTAAGAAGGTTAATCCCAAGGGTGGTGCGATTGCGTTTGGGCATCCGCTTGGTGTTACGGGTGCGAGGCAGGTTAGTACGCTGCTCACGGAGTTGAGGAGGACGGGCAAGATTGTGGGTGTTACGAGTATGTGTGTGGGTACTGGTATGGGTATGGCTGCTGTTTGGGTTGCGGAGTAGGATGGTAAAGTAAGGATTAGGTTGAATGTACGTTGATTACATGATGGTATGATGGGTAAAATGTTATGTACTGTGAATGATATATACAAGAATCGTTGATCGTCCTTCTTCTTCTTCTTCAATAATGCTCCGCTCGTTTGAGATGATGTCTGCAGTAACTTCTGCGTCAGTTCCTTATGCCTCAACTGCCAACACTGCGTTTACTCGAAACGTCACTCCTGCTCTCTCTCACCTCGACATAGAGGAATGGCGCTGTGTCGTAGTATGCTCTCTCTCCCTCTTCACGCGGGGGTGTCTTCTCGTCTCCGGCCTTGCGTTCGATTCCCATGCTGCCGCGGATCTGACTCAACCCTCCGAGGTCTGTATTTAGAATATCAACGTGCTTCCCAGCACGCCTCCCCCACCCTTCAACCAGCATCAATAGTATATTCGTACGGCAAATCCCCCTCACTGGGGTTAGGATGCAAGCGAATCACACTGCCTCCACTTCCCAGCGAACTCTCGCTCGAATTGGGCAACAGAGTACTCGGGCTTCTGCGCGGCCTTTCACGGACTATGACAGAGCCTGTTTCCGAGCCTGAATCCGCATGCGATCGTTGCGAGGGTGTACGCGGTGTACCGTAGAGGGTGGAACTGCGCTGTTGTTGGCGCGACGGAGCGGTGCGGACGGTTTGTGGGGAATGCGTAGTCGAATTACTATCGGCTGATAATAGGGAGCTGTTGAAAGAGGACAGCGAAGCTTGGCGTTCGAGTTGTGGTGTACGGTAGGGGAGGTGGGAGTGCGAGGAGATGCTCGTTTCGGAGCTTGATTCTGTGGGCGCGAGACTGCGTGTGTCGGATTCAATGTCCTGGGCGCGTGCTTCTTCGATAACGCCCGGGTCGACTTCTGTCATGCCGTTCAGGATCTCTGCAAAAGTGGCCATGGTGTCGCGGAATTGTGTCTCGGTTAGGCTTGCGGTGGAGAAGCGGGCGTATTCGTATTGCGCGAGGAAGGTGGCACCGAGAGAGGGTGGATTGAGCAGCCCGAATTCTGCGAGGCGGGCGAGGTATTCGCGGAGGCCCATTGCGCGTGGGCGCTGGAGGAGGGTGACGATGCGCGCATCTGGGAGGGGCGGCGCGTTGTCGGGGTATTGTTGGGCGCTTTCTTCGAGGGCTGGGTCTGGCGGTGCGAGGGAGACGGCTTTCGCTTCGATGAGGTTCGGTAGTTCGCAGATGACGCCCCAGTACTGGAGGTTTGGCAGATCAGGCGACGAAGGTGACGCCCAGCCTGGATGCGAGACGTTGCCCCAAGGCGGCGAGTTCGCAGACACGGGGATGATTGTCGCGTCCGGCGCATGGTGATGGTGATGATGGCCTTTCTTCTTGTTCGCCTTGTGCTTCTCCCTTCTGCTCTCCGCGGTGTTTGGTCGCGATTCCTCGCCCTTCTCTTCGTCCACGTCGACTTCGCCGCGAACGTCCCTCGGCCTGCTGTCCCATGCAATGACCGCGCTTCTCTTAAAGTGCTTGACAATCATCCATCGCACACCCTTGCCCACCTCTCCTTCCTCTATTGGCACATAGCTCTTGGGTATCGCAGCAAGCACAGTCCTATTCGTGTAGATGCGCGTCGAGTAGATCAACAGGACAATCAGACAGGTCAACAGGTAGACACCTCCGATGACAAATAGCTTCTGGAGCTCTTTGGATTTGATCGATTGGTATATTGTGTCGGCGGGCGTAACGGCGAGGAGCAGGAGCAGGATTATGAGAAGGGTGGTGTACGTGGTCGAGTACCAGATGCGGAAGAGAGGAATGCGCATGGCGGCAGCGGTCGTAAGGGCTCGGCGTAAGGAATGTAGGCATCGGTCTGAGGATATTACAAATTAGAGCTAGAGAAGTGAAGTGTGGCTACATGGCCTGGATGCGCTGAGGATGCAGCTATGCGCTCATGGTGGCTGCTGGTGAAAGGAGGGAAGGCGCGCCATGCTACTGACGCAAACGGCATGCATGACGCACGGCCCACGTGTTTGCATCTCGTTTCCCACACAATCAGCGACTACCCTCTAAATTCCAGGGAACTTTTCTTGAAAATGAATCCACTGACTTACAGCAGTACGCATGACCTGTGTCTTTTACTCTGGCACTTTCTTCGTTTCTCTGTGCCCCTCTACATCCATACACCAGCCAGCGCAGAAACGCCGTTCCTCCATCGATACCTAGGTACCTTCGACCGTGACGTAGCATAGACGCTCGGAGAATTACCACACCACCCCTTTCAAGGAATTAATTGAACACCGACTCCTCGACAAAGTATGACTCCCGAAACAGGCCTCCTGAAGCAACATTGCTTTCGAATTTTATAAACATATGTTCTAATACTAATGCAAACTTCAGCGCACCTGTTCAATCTCCTGCTTATACGAGGCAGCACGTCGGCTCTCGCCTCCTTGTACAAACGTTTCGAAACATCAAAGACTAGGATCTCATGATTGACCAAGCGGTCTATGCTCACTAGCTGAGACACGCAACAACGCAAGCCGCCTCTAACGCCTGAACTCAATAAACTTCACGATGGAAACGCGGGATGTCTCAGGAGCTTGGTACTTCCCTGACGCTTTATCCGCCAAGGTTATCAGGTCTATACCAAGTTTCTTAATCACATCTTCATTCTGCTGCCCAAAATGTGGTTCAACTCTTCCAGGTACTGTATAGCGCTAACCTTCCCTTATCGTTCACGGCCATGCACGTTCGCAAGGGCTTCTGAAGGTTAGGCGTCCGGCCCCAAACCGGCGTGCGCTGGTTGCACAGTGTTTCTTATTCCTTTTTTCGTTTGTCTCCTGATTCTTCACAAGTCCAGCGTCACATCTTGATTTCTTCATTCTTCATATTCTCAGTCATATCCTGCTTCATCGCATCGTCTTGCTTAGTAGCTACGGTGAAAGGTAGGTTTACTGGAGGGCTGATGATGAAGCTATCATATGGATGACTTCGCGAACCTGTGGCTTCGAACCAAGACTACCTATGAATACACCACAACACAATTTCGGACTGCGGTAGTCCCCGGGCTACCGTGTAGTCAATCTTCGACCAAACCTGGACCGCTCGTAAACGCCACACAGAACGAGCTAAATCGATACCCTTCCACAAAGCTTTCGAGCTACGCGGCACACCGTTTGCCCTTTTCGACAAACCCGACCGAAGGCATCACGCGCTGAGACGTGATGGAGCGCCGCAGGACAAAGAGGAACAGGCAGGAAAGTAATTCACTCCATTGAATTTCACTTCCTAAGCACTGGCTTGCAAAAGAATGTCCGAGCTCTGGGGCAATCGAAGAGCTTGGCTCCGCAACCAAAGCCCCCGATCTCTTCCCATTTCGCTCAACCCGGCCCCGAGTTACACCTTCACCGTAAACACCAGGTTCAGCCCCACATACGTTCACATTTTCGCTTTCCAGCAAACACTTCGACCACTGAAGCGCTACATCGACCCACGTTTAGACGCCGCAACGGGCTATCGACTTCGTAGTCAGGTACCTCCTCTTCTACCCCGAAACTTTGCACAGCGCCTCCACTGTTGTGCTTTCGACCACCCATACCACTAAGGCGAACCCAGTCAGGAGGAAACACATAGCATATCCACATCATCGCACACTCTCGCGCGCGCTCAATCTAGCCACCGCCTTCATGAGCGACAATGGCCGCGCGTACCATACAACAGAAGGCTACACATGACCGTCGCTGGGTTCGTCTACCACTTCTATCACAACCAGCAGTTCAAGACGATAGTCCAGACCTCTTCTAGCCTTGAGAACATGGAGCAAGATGGCTTGTTCAAAGTAGGAGTATGACCCAAGCATAGTATCGCTGGTGCAAATAGGTATCCAGCAGCGACGGTCATACTTCTCGGGTGGGCAGTCAATGATCACATGCAGTCACGTCACATCAAGGGTGAAGAAGGCTATTATGATCATGATAACATTACTGCCTAACCTGTTTCAAGGCCAAGGGTCATGTACACATACACGATGGATGCTTTGAAGCACTTCCATCGATGAGAGCTCTGGTGTCATATCGTCAACCTTCTCGAGCTCCCGGTGCGAGCTTTTACGGTCGCACTGTCCGAACGTCCTCGCGTTCCTTCCTCCGCCCGTTGTAGCAATCTTTGGGACCATCCCCTCACGCCGCCCGCCGACGTGTTCGTACCCGTAAATGGAAAGAGAAGAGAGTAAAAAGCCTTCGTGACCCGGATTAAGAGAGGTTGAAGGCACCCCGCGTGCAGATGTCTAATCGTGTCGAGGGTAATTTGGAGTTTTGAAAAGGCATGAAGAAGGAAATGCCGCCCACCGTAACACCATGCAATGCCGCAAAAAAATGACAAGTTAGAAGGAAAGGTCCAAGTCGTAGCCATGTCACCGGTTAAGGTGTGTGGTCAAGGCTCTTTGAGGCCGGATCCTGGGAAGAAAGAGTGCTCATGACTTGCGGAAGTCCGACAAGACAGGGTAGATGAGCTCGAAAGCCTGGTAGATCTCCTCACGGACCTTGGCACCAGTGAGGACGATCTTGCCAGATACGAAGATCAAGAGGACAATTCTCGGCTTCATCATACGGTAGATGAGACCAGGGAAGAGCTCAGGCTCGTAGGAAGAGAAAGTGTGATGGCGAGATGCAAGACCCTCGAGACGAATGGGGAAGCGAATGTCGCAGGAGCCAACGATGTTCTGAATCTTGAAGTCCTATGGTGACGTTAGCATTGAATCATACGTACTTAGTCCGATGCGACGTACGGTGAACTTAGCGCTGAACCCGAGCTTCTGGATAATCCGCGCATATTTGCGGGAAGCAAGGCGGCTGTCGTCTTCAGACTTGGCACCGGTTACAACCATCTTTCCACTCGCAAAGACCAAGGCCGTCGTCTTCGGCTCGCGAATACGCATGATCACGGCAGCGAAACGCTTGGGGTTGTATTCGGCATTACGGGCGTGAAGAGCGATGGTCTTGAGATCGAGGCGAGCGGACAGGTTGACGGTAGCGACAATGTTCTGGAGAGTAGGCACAATACCAGAGGGCACTTGACCGTTCTGAGTATCAGGAGTAGCCGCTGGGGTCGCAACACCGTTCGCGTTGTCGGCAACCTGCTGAGTGTTCTGCTCGGCGGTTGGCGCACTCAGGTCGAGGTTCGCGCCCTGGGGGTACGAGAGAGATCCAGGAGCGACGAACTGAGAGCGAACGTTAGAACAATTTGACAAATGGGAGACATCACAAGAGCTTACCGTCTGAGCCTGGGCGGCGGTGGACGGGTGAGAAGTGAGAGAGTTGGGATCCATGATGAAGTTATTGATTGGATTTGGAGTGATAGACTCTTGAGGAGAGCGGTATCTTGACAGACTGCGCAGGTCAGAGTGTGTTCTAGAGCGGCAGCGACGGTCAAGTCGGCGGACTACGAGATCGCGAGGTAGAGAGCGAGGTCGGTCGACACCGGAGGGGTGTGTCTATGAGATAGGTGGAGACGGTACCGGAGGCAGGAGAGCTACAAGCGAATGTGTCCCTCGCGTACGTTGACAAGTATGCCGTCGAGTGGTGCTGTCACAGTGGACGGCGGGTTAGTGTGTAGATTAAGTGACCAAAAGCGTAGCCAGCAAGCCTTTGGCGGGGTAAGTCGAGATTGCGACTGAGGATGAGGCTGCTGTTGGGCTGTCGCAGGCTGAATATAGCTAGCGCCGATCGCGACCTCTGAGAGAGTGGATATGTGCGAAAATGGCACACAGGGATTTCTGAGTCGCAGTATTAGAGAGCGCGCAGTTGAAAAGGTGAGTTTTCGATCTGCGGCGATGGTAGAGTAGAGGGTTGAGGTGTTGCGACAACGGCGGGCTCGGCGGAAATCTCGTTAAAAAGTTGGGGGGGAGGCCGAGTACTTATAGTAGTGGCTGCCTGCGTGCCAAGCCGTTAGCGCCCCGCTACGTCGCAGGGATTGGGCGGCGATTGGGGCTTAGCCTCAGATTCCCGGTAGCGAGAAGATTCTGCTGTGAGTAAAAGGGGCTCCCAGCGTCATGCGCAACCGTTTCCCTTCACTCCCCCAGCTTCACCCCGCATATGCGACGCTGCAATCACTGAGCCGGTTTGCTTGTGTCGACTGCAGCGCTGCCGACAGCCTCTCAGCGACACTGGAAGGTGCAGCGCGCATGTTGCTGCCTTACTGATGCGCGCAGGTCGGCCGGTGCCTTCCCTCGTTACCAGCGATGACGACGCACTGACCCGGATTGAGCGATGGCCCAAATCCAGCCCGTCCACTCGACCCCGTCGCCTCACTTGCCGCACTCTGGCCACCAGCAACGGCGCAGAACGAAGAGAAAAACTCATCGCGACACCTTTCCTTGGACCCCTTGGATTCTGCTGGTTGAGTTGCCGCCCTTTGAAAGGCGTGCGACAACCTGAGACACTTGCGGTACGCTGCGCCTCCCCCGGGCCTGTTTAGGCACGCACCCTGTGAAAGTGCAAACAATAGAACTCGCAATCACGGCGACAACAAAGAACTTGATGGGCGAAGGACGGCCGCATGCGAGATTGTGATCCGGGGATGATCGTGGAGGCATTGGGAGGGTGCAGCCTGGTGCACGACTTTTTGGGTGTTGCATGGATCGTCGGCCTATGACTCACGCCCGCCCTCACCGGAAACCGACACATCTCCCCTTGCCATCAGCCTCCGCCTCCGCGTTGCTTTTGTAGTCTGGACCCCATTTACACGTGTCTTCAACCCTGGAGTAGTTTGGTGCTGAGCCAGTTGTCGACAGTGACAGGGTCTTCGCGCAGGTATAGTCAAGTGGGTCTTATCAGTTGATTGCGTGTCTAGTGAGCAAGTATATGTGTGAGTGAGCTTTCACTTCATTCCAATGTGGACTCCTTTTTGCATACAAAAGTAGTGAAATTACCATGTTTGCTACTGCGCCTAGTAAATTATGCCCTCAGACGCCTGTCGTTGAATGATGCTTCTCTTGAGATCAATCATGCAACGAACTAGATGTGCATCGAGCTTCCCAACATGTGGACTTGCATTTGAACAGAATGATGGATCTTTGAGACCTATGGGCTGCCAGATATCCCATCTTTGGAAGCCTAAGTTGCAGTTCACATTGGAATGTCTACAGAGAAGGTGCACGATTTAAGTGTAGACTTCGAGTATATCTTATCAGAACGAGCACATTCTTACCGACTGCGATCACGAAATGTGGATTGATGGCGGGGATCGATGACTAAGGCAACCTGGGAACGGCGACAGTCGGCGCATCTAGACACGCCCGCGAACCAGTCCCAGCCCCCTCCAAATTTACCACTGCACGACGATAACAGCAACTCACGTCAGCGTTGCCTTGTGACGTCTCTCGATAAAAGGCACGCGTCATTAGTCCTGAAAAACACTGGTTACGATGACTATTCTACCTACGGAGCAACTCGCATGACGCGCCGGAAGCTGTTGCTAACCAGCAGCACGCGACGGAAACCGAATGCAGTACGAAACTAAGAAAAAGGACTACATAATGACATCCCCCCACGCCAACCTAGGGAAAAACTGAACAGCCTGGAGCCTACGTTGACGTTAGGTCACCTACTTTGCAAGGTTTTGGGTCAACGTACCTAGTCTGCAGACCTGTTCAGTTTTTTTCTTAAATGAGGTGCCCCGGCGATTTCAAAGCCCAGCTTCGAAATCCTGCAACGCCATGTCTCTCACAACATCCTCTTCTTGAATTGAACGATGGGACCTTCACGAAGCGAGATGTACGCGTCCCTCAACTGGAAGTGACCAGGGTTCCTTTGGCCCCAGCCAAGATCGGGGCGACCTTCTCCCACGTTCTGCCCAGGAGCCTGACGCACGTCGTATCTCCAGAGAGTCCTACCAACGATCATACAGAGTTGTACCATGGCCATCTTTTGGCCTAGGCAACTACCGACGCCCTTGGAGAAAGGATGGAACGACCGCTTCAGATGGTTCACCTCCTCTTGTGTGTTGGTGTCCGAGACTATCCATCTGTCTGGGCGGAAGGTGTTGTAATCGCCCCAAAGAGCTTCATTTCGACCGAGCGACCACTTCGGAACACCAATTATGATGCCACCAGGAAGGTGTTCACCAGCGACCATGATGCCACCCGGAAGGACGGTGCGTTCAAGCTCACTTGGGCCAGCCGGTGAGAGGCGCAAGGACTCGTATACCGCTGCTCGGAGATACTCGCACTTAGCCATTAGATCCGGAGCTGAGCCGATCTCTTCGACATCGTTGAAATTGTCCCTGATCTCATGAACGAGCTTTGTGTAGACCTTGGGGTTGCGAGTAATGAAAAAGAAGAGCGCGGTTACTGTTGCACTGGTTGTATCCGAGCCAGCAACTGTGAGCAAATTTGCATCGGCAATCAGATTGTCGGTACTCAGCGCGTAATCACCCGTCTCTGGATCCTTCGCCGTGCATAGAAAGTGGAACATGTCTTCTCGAGCAACTGGACGTTTCTCAGCCTCATTACTCCGTTCGGATTCGATTCGGCTTCTGGCCAGACCTTCCGTGAAGGCGAAATAAGCTTTGATCTCCTTCGGAGTGATGAGCTTCATCAACGAATCCAAGCCGCGGGGCTTGAGCCAAAGCAACAAGCTTCGGAACGGGGACTTGGCTAGCTACGGCGGTCAGCAAGACAAGGTGCGGTGAGGAGCGGCGACGACTTACTGGGTTGTAAAATCGCAAGTATCTAGTAATGTTGTGCGGGATACTCTTCAGGTCATTCGACCCTGGCTCCTTGGTGTTGTTGGAGCTGCCGAAGCAGATGTCACCAAACATGTCGAACAACAAGTAGTCAGCCCACTTGGTTAGATTTTGTGGTCCAGACCACCCCTCACCACCGAAGGTCTCGCCCGGCAGTAATTCGTTCCATCGATCGACATGTCGAGCTACGAAGGGCACGGTGGCCTTGACAGATTGCTCGGTAAACGCCAAAGAAAGAGCCTTTCTCCTTCGAGCATGCACCTCTACATCCGTACAGCCTAGTGTGTTCAGGTCATGTTTATGCCGTCTCCAAACCTCATAGAATGGAGACTTTTTGACGTTGGCTTTGTGACCAAACATGGCGTTGTAAGCTTCCGGCGTCTGGAAGAGTAGGAGATTGGGAGTTGCCCGGAACTTGTCGCCTGCACGCAACGTTAACGATATGGCTTCAAGGGTCGAAGCCTGACACACATACCATAGATCTGGAACTGCCTCCAAGACCAGATGTGGCGGTCTCCTTTACAGGCATGGTAGAAAGAGGGTATGCCGGAGATGCGAGCAAAGAACGGTCCCGGCTGCTTTGCGAGAGGGTGGAACCATAGGTTGTATATCGTGGAGTACACGAGCTATCCCATGTAAGTTGAGACCGTGTATTAATGTGGAGTATACTGACATAGATGGCAGCTACGCCAAGAACGAGCGGTGCGGAGACAATCATGTTGGAGGGTTCTGATAAATTGTAACGGTCGATACTGCGGAAATCAAGACTCCATGACACTGAACTTTATGTCTTGCCGCTCCGAGCCTTCTCAACGGCCTCCAGGGCTTCCGCAAACCCCGCGAGCCACGCTCGAACCGCCTGGGCACACTATCTCGTCCCTCAATCTCCACCTCAGACGGCCCGCCACCATACCAAGATGAAGCTTTCCCATGCGCCTTTTGCACAATTTAGCACAATCTGTCGCGACGTGTCGGGCGTGCCTTCCATCTGACCACCACTCACTCCTTCGACTTCTTTTTATGTCTTCAAAGCAGCCCCAACCCGCTACTTTCGACATACTCCCGATGCCATACCATCCCAAATGAGAAAGGCCATCGCTATCAACAATCATCCGAGCATATTGGGCGAACTAGTGCTATATCAGCGGGGCGGGGTTTGACAGTGCGGTAGCCCTTAACGCCACATTTCAATACACCCGTACGCACATGGCCCCAAGCCAACGATAGTTTAAGATGTCCCGTCGTCTTGCTTTTGGCGAGGTTATAAGCGCGATGTATGTTTTGAGTGTAATGTCAAACTGCACGTAAGCGGATGTGGCTATGATAGTCATTCTTCAAGATTAGGTCTCATCGCGCATAATGGGTTGTGGGGTTTGCAGTCATCCAGCGTTCGCTCAGCTTCAAGTCGCCGACCCCGACGACGACCAAGTTATACTCATTTTGTAGCTCGGGCGCCTATTGAAGGGGCTCATCTTGGGGGCCACCTCATACACCGGACAGGCCTGGGGCCTACATCGACGTTAGGTCACCTACTTTGCAATTGTCCATGATGATGTGCAGACCTATTCAATCTTTTCCTAGGTTGATTTACTATCATCAGTTATAGGGAGAATAAGGTCCTTCGCCAAGTCAACTCCAATTTCGCGCTATAACGTTCGCTACGCCTATGGGCCATTCGCACTGGACAACCTCTCCGGTCGCATTATGGCACCACGCGACAGATAAAGAATGCAGCACTCCGGCACAGTCGATAAAACGAGAGGATTTTCGCATGCGAGCGTTTTCTATTGGACCATGGATGAGTTATGCCCAAGCACTCGGTACGGGATAAATACGGCTCCAGGTTCAACATCCAACGGGCGGCTCGCGCCTGCGCTAACACCAGCCCCAATGGTCGCACAGCCCCGCCCCCACAACTATGATCCTACCGGGAAGGAAAGGGCAACCCACAGCTTAACTAAGAGCTAACGTACTTACTATCTGCACGAATTCGGGCATACCGAGAACAGCCTCACATATGGGGATTTTGATCCTGCTCGCTTATGCATGGGGCCGAAACCAAAACCCCGTTTGATTGCGGCGTTATGTGATACCGCGTCCCCGGTATAATCAGCTTACTTACTATAGACTCGCGCCATGGCACGGCAAATGGGAGGCATAACTTGTTACATCGTCGGGCTGTCAATACTCGAATAGTACTCTTCGCCGTACGCAGATGGAGAACCGCGTTTTCACGGCCAGTGAATGGCACAGTCTTATCGAAAGAGCAAGGGAAACGCCATGCTTGCATACAATACGTGGCACAGTTGTCAGCCCCTTGTTGAAGCACTCTTATAATTCCATTATCCTTTTCACCTCACACATTTCCACAGAAGCTATGCAAGTCGTACCTGACTTTGTGGTTCGCACTTTCCTTGGTCACCTAGCAACAGCAGCGACGAACAACGCGCCTGCCTCTCTGGACCCTTAGCGAAATCTCTTGCGCTTTCACTCCTGCACTTCTCTCTCGCTCTGTTTCACTCACCGCACCTCAATTCCACACTTTCGTTGCCAAAGCATGACCATGTCTTCTACTCCTAAGGACGATGCCGTACTGGATAACTCGAGTGCCGAGAAGGCGTCGACAAATACTTCCGCCCCCGATGAAGCTGAGCCGGTGGTAGCGACTGATGAATCGAAGTACACCACAGGCCTGAAGCTCTACCTGATCAATGCTGGTCTCACGATCTCGATCTTCCTCGTTACTCTCGAATCGACCGTCATCAGCACTGCCATTGTGGACATCACCGACGAACTGGGTGGCTATGAGAAGAGCTCATGGCTTTTCACGGCATATATGTTGACCTACTGCAGTAAGCACTTCCTTACCCTCACAGACAGACCACTTCGCTAATCCTGTCCAAGGTCTCCAGATGATCTGGGCAAAGCTCTCAGACATTGCAGGACGGAAATACACCCTCATCGCTTCGCTACTTATCTTCACCATCTTCTCGGCGCTTTGCGGAGCTAGTCAGACACTCATCCAGCTCATCATGTTTCGATGGTGTCAGGGTATCGGCGGCTGCGGTGTATACGCACTCACTCAACTCATGTTCATGGAGATTGCGCCACCGGGCAAGTTGCCAAAGTACATGGCAGGTGTTAGTATGGTGCTCGCACTCAGTCTGATTACGGGGCCGCTTCTTGGTGGCGGCATCACCCTGCATGGTAGCTGGCGCTGGATCTTCCTTTTGAAGTATGTACACGTCATTGAAGAATACTCGTCAACGTACTAACATTGGTGTAGCGTTCCTGTCGGAGTTCTTACTGCTGTATCACTTTGCTTCACACTTCCGAGAACGCTGTTCAACGAGCCAGCTGCGCAGCAGACACACCCGATCTTCTCGAAGCATTCCCTCAGTCGACTTGACTTCCTTGGAGCGACGTTGATGCTCGGCACTCTCGTGTTACTCGCTACAGGTCTCCAGCAAGCGTCGCTGAACTATGCGTGGTCTTCCAACAAAGTCCTTCCTCTACTCGTCGTTTCCGCGCCTTTCGCCGTCGCGTTCTTCACATGGCAATGGTACATAACACAGCGTCGCACCAACCCCGAGCCCGTCTTTCCGTGGCGCTTCTGTCAGAGCCGCATACAGCTCGGCATGATCATGTAAGTCCACAACTTTGTATCCTCATCATGCGTCATTCTGATGTAGACATGCAGAAATACCTATCTCTCCGGCACGGTCATGTTCGTATGCATTGCGCAGATCCCCCAACGTTTTATCACGGTCAACGGCCTCTCTCCCCTTGCCGCCGCAGCCCGACTCCTCACATACGGCGCTTTCGTACCCTTTGGCAGTGGTATCGCTGGTGCGATGATGGGCAAGCCCAGGATACCGCCATGCTGGATCATTCTCGGTGGCTCCTTGATGGAGATTCTCGGTATTGCGTTGCTGTCGCAGATCGATACTTCGTCGCATATCGATGCTAGTCAGTATGCGTTCCAGATCATTGCCGGAACGGGAACTGGTCTTGTCAACTCGGGACTCATCCTACTTGTGCCGTACGCGATGGATAAGAGGGATTTGGGTAAGCTACCGACAACATTCACACGCATGTGTTCAAGGTTTTCGTTTACTAACGACTACCAGCCGTTGGCTCAGCAGCTACATCGCAGTTCCGCACCCTGGGCGGTCTAGTCGGTATCGCTATCGTTACATCTATCTCCACACCCTACATTCGCTCCCATCTGACCGACATCCTACCCTTGGAGCTTGCCGAGAGCCTGCTAGAAAGGACGGAGTTAGTGCAGACTCTTTCACCGGAAACGTTGGAGCGTGTGAGGCAGGTGTTTGGTGAGGCGTATAACCTGCAGGTCAAGGTACTGATCGGATTTGCAGTGGCTAAGGTGCCGGTCACGGGTATGATGTGGACGAACTTAAGGGTGGAGAGTAAGTGAGCGGGCGAAGATCGGCACAGAGTTTGAGCGACGATGGTTACATTTGACGAATACATCAAAGTGTACTTTCCTGTATCCCGACGTCTTAGAAGGCCCCGAAGGTACACAGTAGCTTCAGATAGATAGACCACTGTGGTCAAGACATCACAGCTATTCACCACGTGCGTGCTCCCCCCAGAGTAATTCCAGATGTAATCGGAGGCACTCAATCACTCAATCACTCATAAACCTTCGATCACTTCGCGAAGACTGCCTTAGCTACGCGCACATGCTGACCTTCTCTTTCCATCAACTCAGTAGAAAGTGCTAGCTCAAGTCTGAGTCATCTTCCTCGGCCTCGAAGTCCTCATCGTCATCCTCCTCCTCCTCTTCGAAATTCATGTCCTCATCGCTGTCCAGAAAATCGTCGTTGGACATTGTGAACGCACCATTCCTAGCCTCCGTCTCCTCGGCCTTCATCCTCTCCAGCTCAATCTCGTGCGCCTGTCTCATTCGCGCATGCTCGTGTTCCTGGCGGGCGACGCGTCGCGCCACGACGGCCATGATCGCGTCTTCACCGTAATCCGGGCCCAAGGTGCGCAGAATGTTGTTGATGTCTTGCTGTGTGATAGGATCGCCAGTAGGTTCGAAGAGGAGGCGCTTGCATGTTGGACATGTGTTACCGACTTCGAGCCAGGCGTCTAGGCATTGTTGACCGACGATGTGGCCGCAGGCGGCGATTCGTACAGCACGGTGAAGCTTGGACTCCGCGGGCTTACTCTTCGTAGGGTGAAGGGCAAGAGGATGGCGGCAGATGGTGCAATCTTGCGATGCGTGCGCGTGCGACTGTTGGACCTGCTCGAGACCCAGGCTGTTGAACATCTCTTTGCTTGCGAAGACTGTCATTTTGGATCTGAGAAAGCTGAAGTATTCGCGAGTGTGTTATAAGTCACGGGGGGTTCAGTTCAGTTTCAAGGCGGGTGGTATGTGACAAGGTGAGAGTGAGAATTGTCGCTGGTCGCACTTTCTCGAAATGGAGCAATCGAAGTGAAGTAGTGCACGGTTGTCGCATCGATTATCTGTGATTGCTACCAAGGTAGAATGGTCTGAACAAGCGCGGGTGCGCTGGCTTGAGGATATAAATCTCTTGGAATTACATTATGAGCTTGTCGCATTGGCCAGAACAGTGTGTATCGCCTGCCTACCATGGTTCAGGACAATTATTCCACATCACAGTAGGCGACCGGCATCTATCAACCAAAACATTGCGTGCAGCCCTCACAGAGAGAGATGGGTCTCAGTGGAGTCTACTTTGATATGCATGAATTTAGAATTCGTTGGATATCTTTAGGAGAGGCGTTAGCGTTTAGCAATACAGCTGGAAGGTAGTACTTACAAAGGTCTTTTGTCGTCATAGGCTGTGGATATCAACAGATAACTTAAAGAAGACTCACAAATCTGCAAATGACTGTCGTCAAGCTTCCCTCCGAGATGCAGCGGGAACCTTGAGGTTGCGTCTTCGCACGGTTCATCAGTCCTGTGTCCACTGAGACAATAGCATACATGTGTGCCTCTTGAAACGCAATTATAACCCAAGCTCGCAGTTTGCGCGTCAACTGCAACGTGTTATGAAAGTGAAAGCGTTGACAAGTTCGAGGCCGTGACGTCGTGCCGTGAAAAGGGCTGACACGTCATACAAAGAAAAATATTGAACAGGTGCTCTGCCGTATACATTAGTATAAAAGTTGAAGCTTACACATTCCCCACAGCAATGTAGACTCCTAGGAGGTACGTGTTTAGGTTTTTCCTTGTACAAGGTGCTGAGCCATCTAGAAGATGGGAGGCTGGTCTCGGGAAGTTTGTTGAAACGCTAGCTGCTTTCTGGTTAGCGTCAAGGCACCCATCGGGCCCGGGTGTTCATCGACGGTACCAGCGACCGTGGAACACACGAAGGACAGATGTACTGAGCTTGCATACCTGGCCTGTACATAAGATAACACCGCCGCGTCCCGACTGCAAGTTCACATACCCTCAACGATATGGCTGATTTACACCGTTACCGCTCTACACCAGAGGGGGCACTCGCATGGAGTAAAGAACCTCGAATGCTATTACTTCGGTCACTCTACGGACAATACCACAACCCTAAGGCCTCCCATTCCTCGAATATAGCAACCGAAAATGAACTGCACGACCTTTTCGACATCTGGAACAAGCGCCCGAAGGTAGAGCCACCCTACTCTTGTACAGAGCGTTCAGCAGTCGAAGCATGGAGACAGCAGGTCGAACGGCAGGTGAAGACACGTATATCCAGCTACCGCTGCACGGTATCAAACACACAAGACACTCTTCCCTGTTTGGAGCTTAGTGTTAGAGGCTATACCAGTACAGAACATCGGATGTTCCGGATCCCCGAGTTACTAGACGCCATACTTCATTTCGCTGGACCTGTGGCGCAAATCCGCGCGTTGCGCGTATCAAAGGGCTGGCACAGAAGCGCAATGGCCGTTATCAGCAGTTGCAATACCGCTGTCCCATTCCGGGCATCACCGCTTTGCATGCCGGCAGAGCACGGAAAGCTTATCGATGAAGACGTCATGGCACCTCTCCAGCCCAGTTCTGATGAGATGAAAAGATTTGAATTGGATTTCGAACGTGTCTACGAGAAGTGGGGCGGGAAAGGAAGCGGGGCTCTATACTTCCCCGCCAAGTGTGCTCAGAGGCGCGACCTCCCCGGTCCCTTGTCTGAGACCCTCAATCGTCTAGACAGTACCCAACCCAGCGATGCCTTTCCTTGGAATTACCGAGTACGTGTATCTCGTGAGACAGATATATACTGGTTGGACCTGAGCCAGTTCGAGGTGAACCCATACCTTGAAGCTCTCTTCGCGGAAGAACACCAGAGCAAGCATCGTCTCGGTAGATGGGAGATCTGCTTGAGGGCAGCGGCAAGCCCGCAAACACTTCTGCTCAACCCTCTCCTCTCGAACAAAGCCCTGCTGGATGCCCTTGGGTCTATGCACGTCACGTCACCACCCTGCCGAGCTTTAGGCATTTACCATGACGACTTTTGGAAAACGCATCCGAACGGCCGTAATACACTTCTGTTTAGGATCAGAAACGATCAAGGTGTACGCGTTTCTGAGCTTCTCGACGCACTGCAAAGATTCGCACCTGTTGTCCTGGAAGCTTGGTTCAGAAGTACTGAATGGCTTGTTGGTGAGATACCACAGGCGCACTGGATTGACGATATCTGGAGAGTACCTGGCGCACCCACGATTCGAATATATCTAGACAACGTGGATATGTCAGATGATGTCCACATGTTCAGTACAAGTGATTCGCTAGAAGAAGTTAACGCATGGTCGACGGCAAATCCATTGGTACTCGGCTTGTCAAGCCACATCACTCGCGCTGCTCTGATGAAATCAGAACCCTTGCGGAGATCAAGGGAGATGGAATGGATATCTGAAGATCTTATCGAACCAGCAGAAAGCACTACCGGTCGGCATCCCATCAACTGGGAGATTTGATGAAGTTGGTTGAGGCTGCATGGAAACTGACGAATACTGCAAGAGCGTGTTTCAGAGGCTCTTTCCCATGCAATACATCGCTTTTGGCAATGGGCCACGTGCGTCACGAGGTCTATTCATTCCCTTAAGATCTGGTAGAATAATTATTAATTATTAATCGTCTTTACAAGTACACATGTTGCCGCAGAATCCAGGTGTGTTCCAAATATGCCGTAGAAAATGTTAGTGATTCTGTGGCGCCTTACCGTTTACAAAGGTTTGTTCAACCCACTCACACACCGTGACTTGCCCCCCGATCCATACGCATACTCTCTTCCACTACAGGGCCACTCTTGGTACTTTCGAGCAAGTAATTACCAGTCTTGCGCGATTCTTTCTCGGCCTTCTTGGCCGCCTTCCTCTCCTTGCGCGACGGAAATTCGCTTCCAGACCCTTTCAAGACGATACCAGGATGTACCGCTGCCAGCAACACCAGAGCCAGCACCATCGGTACAGCATCCAATCCCAACACATACCCCTCCGTGCCAACGAGAACGTTCGTCGCACCCTTGACTCCAGCCGAGAACTCGATCAACCGAAAGATGATACGCGTCGTGATGAGCACAAGGACAGCATACAGCGTATACGTCAGCAACTTCCAACGCACCGTACCTGCCCTTCGGTCACTCTCCGTATCCTCCCGACCTTGGCGCTCCACTCTCAGCATATCCAGATGAAACCTAACAATCAACGCCAAAAACATCAAAATGAAAACCTGCTGCACACCCACACCAACCATATACACATTCTTCCCGTACCCATTGGTCTTCGCACCAGCCTGTGGGTTCATCATCACCCCACCCGCAGCCTGAACAATGAAACTGAAGATATCAAGTCCCACGAACCAGCGTCCTATCTTCACAGCTTCGATACGCCATAGCTTCTTCCGCGGATGCAGGAAGTACACCAGCCTGCCCGCAGTCATATACACGAAAGCGTTGATCCACAGTGGCGCCAACAGGAATAGCAGTGTAGACAAGATGACCAACGCTTCGTTTTGCTGGTTGCGCGTACCAAGCGCACGGAGTATGAAGGACACAAACTCCCAGATTGCGCCGGTTATGAGCACCCAGCAGAAGCGTTTGTGGTGGAGGACTGCGAGACCGATGTGTGCGACTGTGAGGAGGCCGAAGAGGAGGGTGAAGACTATAGCGGCGGCGAGGGAGGGGTTGTATTGGTAGAGCGCGTTGCAGGCGTAGGGTGGGACGTGGCCGTTCGAATCGGGGATGGCGGTGATGCATGCTGGTGTGGTAGGAGTGCTGGAGGGGGCTGTTGACGACGACATGGTTGGTAGAGTTACTTGATCGTTATGTTACAGCGGACTGGTAAATACAAAGTCTGTTCTGGGATATCGAAGCGAATGTGTCAGAAAGGTGGCAAAAGCACCATGATTATCTTTATGTGGTCATGCTCCGCGCGTGACATCTCTTTCTTCTCGTCCACGCAGCATTACCCGGGCTGATATAACGCTCCAAGGGTCAGACTCCGCGGAAACACCCGTTCGTGCCTAGAGAAAGCCCCTTTCAAGCAAAATGGCGTGCGAGTTCCTTTGGCAAACCCGCCGAGGAAGTTTTGGCATCCGTTCCGATGTGCCAAGCCACCCGCGGAGGGTTTCCATTCCCTCCGGTGAGCAGATAAAAAGCTGAAGTAGGCGTTTGTGTTCCCCGACTCTGCCCTACCACAGCAGCAAGCCAGCGCTTGGCTCATGTAAGACCAATCATTTAGTACCGAATGTCTTAGCACCGATCATGGGTGTAAGCGGAATGCCTCCAAGTACGTTTACGAAAGGAGAGGAAAGACTGTATAGATATGATTAAGAAATATGTATTGTGAAATTACCGTCGTGGTGTGTGTAAATAGAATCGTGTCAGGGTATCATGCAAATCATCGCTTCAGAACGCCATGTCTCTTCCATCTTCCGTCTTCTTATCGCTTTTGCCGTCGTTTTCACGGGCATCATTCATTATCGCGCCCAGCGCGCCACCCAGTCAATGCTGAGACCTGCAGGTGTGCTGTGTGTTGTGCTTCTAGTAAGAAGTGTTAGCTGCGTTCATGTCAGAATGAGCTAATTGAGACTTACTTTGTGCCATCACTCGCTCCAAAAACAGGAAGTGCATCATGCATATAAGTGCTCGAAGATCCAAAGCTTTCAAGAACTTTTGAATACCCAAGAGCATGCCTGATTGGGTTGGTGGGGAACGCGACACCTCGTTCGCTGTCGAAAGGTATGATGATGTTCATAAGAACACCCAATGTGTGTTTTCCTGTCCCGCAGACCTCGAACTCTTCAGACGAGCCTGCCGATGAGCAAGCTACCATCGCTTTCGCTCGCCCGCAACTCCGGGTTGCGATACACTGTATGCGCCGGCCTTGGCAACACAGGGCCTTGACTATCGCAGCTGTCCTGACTTGGGCTCCGTGGCTGTTCGGTTTCAGCATGTTGTATATGGATGGTCGGAACCTCTGGTACGTTGTGGTTCTTGGAGAAAGCTGAGCGATATTTCGACCGTGCCGTCATCTTGGGCTGAAAACCGTGTGACGGCATGTCGGGTCGCTCAAGGTTGCTGCATTCGATGAACTCGTCATTACGGGAAGTTGAGCGGGAGCTCTTCGGGCGGCTGATGCCGGTTATCGAACGGCGGCGCCCTGAGTCATCGCCGGAGGTGAATTTGCGGGCGACGATATCGTCTAGGACAGATTTAAAATCGTCGAGGAAGATGGTATCGGATGCGCACTTGAAGACGAGGGCGAACCGCCAGTATGGGTTGATGCCGCTACTGGCTGTGACTTTCGCAGCGCTGACGGCAACGTCGGTAAGCAGGAAGACGATGGAGAGTAGCATGCATGCCAGCATGACACCAAACCTCCTGTTGATACCGACAAGAGTCCACAGACTGAAGGCGTAGGTCTTCTTGATGGCATGTATCAGCTTCCATGTTGTAAAGATCCACCAAGGATCGCGGAGGAGAGCCTCCCACGGCCTCATGCGAGGGTTAATATTGGAGCCGTTTGCAAGCTGATTGAAGTAGGCAAAGTTCGACCACGCCTCGGCTACCCAGAAGGGTTGAACACATATAAGCGAGATTATGAAGAAACGAGATCCCCAGAGTGGTAAGAAAGGCCGGATCTTGAGCCACGAGACGACGTTGTGGAGGAAATATGATATGAAGAGTAGGGTTGCAGTCGCGCTGAGGTACCAGCCATATTTTGGGTCGTCAACGAAGATGAAGGTGCCGTGCCATATGGCAAGAACAAGCTGAGTGGGTTAGTAATTGGTATTATAATGAAGCGGAATGATTCGCCTTCGGAGCAGCAGCGAGACTCACCTCAAGTAGAATAAGCTTGTGAAGCCACATGCCAGAGCGGTAGTTGCAGAAGACGATCAAGATGAGGATGATCAGAGCGCCGACATTATATCCTTGAGCCCATGCCTCGAGAAAGCCGCCCTCGGTCGTCATACTCTCCCTGTTTGGTGGCGAGGTACGCGTCGTAGCCGTTCCGGGGAATCGCTTCGCCATGGCCAGCATGTCCATGGTGCTGAGTGGTGCCATTGTTGTTTCTTGTCAATTCTCAGATCAGAGCGAAGCCGAGTCCGGAGCCATGTAAGGCGACTTCGCTCAAGTCGCGTATGAAGTGAGAGCGCGTCGACAAAGTGGGGCCGATCGTGGGCGAGAAGACGGGTGAGTGGCAGCAAGAGGCGTGAAAGAAACCCGGGGTATTGCTGCCTTACATAGAGTGGCAGAACCGGCTTTCGGGTAGACGTTATAGCAAAATGTAACGTTCATACAAACCTCTGCCGCCCTTCCAATGTGGCGGGACCGGCAACAAGGCGGTTGGGCTGGGTGGGCACAGCGAGGCTTTCAGGGCTGCTGGCCGCAGTAAGCCTCTCGCGCTGGCCACGGAAATACGGAGCACATGATCGCATTGCCATCGCGACGGACGTGCCGCCGCTCTAAATTCTGACAAACATGCTGCGCACCAAGTCTAGGTTGCGCAGACGTCTTATTGCGCGACGGAGCAAATAGGCGGAGCCGGGTGTTGTTGGTGTGATGCGTTGTTGATCGGCGGTGATGTCAGGCGTGGCTGTGGTTGACAGGGCTGCCTTCATCTGCCTGAGACGAATGCGAAAACCTTACGCTGACTCGACGCCAAGGTCTGTTGAGCCTCATTTCAAGTAGTACATAGTAGTACATTTGGGCGCGCATTCATAAGAGCTACTGCAGTAGCGGTCAACTTGACTTCCACTACCTGAGGGCGAGCAGTCAGCGAACCTCGCGCGTAGTATCTGTGTTGGGCGAACTGCAAGGAGCGATCGGTGTAAGCACACTAACTGTACGACGGAGGACGGCAACGAAGGGGCGATCAATACCGTGCCTGGCAACAATGTAAGCCATGGCAATGAGGAAAGATGTCATACTGTCGCAAAAGGAACAAAGAGGTTGTTCCAAGATCTCATATGCCCGGCATGATCTCATCCGAACCTTCCACCAACCTGTCACGCCAACGAGGTTGCATCAAAAGTACAGCAAAGCAGAAAAAGCCATGAAACACGCATGCAGATGTCGAAAGTTTCTCTAAAAGTCGTTTCTATATCTATGATTACATTACGGAGGGTGACGTACGATCTATGACCCGATTGGCTGCAAGCGCTGGCGCTCAAACTAAGCCAGGGGCCGAGAACCCTTTAGCAGAAGGAACAAAGAAACTGCCCAACCTCTCACATCTCCCCCATTTGCATTCTCCAGGAAGCCTTGTTTCTACCCCGTGTGCGTCTTTTCTTCTTTGCCCGCGACCGCTATGCGCGTCTTGCCCCACCGGAAATCGTCCATCCTCCACAGCGTGTAGAACTGCGTGCAGACGTTGACGTAGGCCGCGGACCAGGTATAGGCAACGCAGCCAATGACCGTCTGGACGACATCGATGAACGAATCGCACGATATGAGGGTGACCAGCAAGTCGAAGACGCGTCGGTAGTACTCGAAAGCAACGATGTAAAATATGGTCCGATCGTCCAGGTCACCTATTAATCTTATGTTAGCAGAAGTTCAGTCATTACAGCCAGAGTGGTACGTACGGAAGAATCTCGAGATGAGAAGCGCTGGGTTCTGCACCCAATGCGTCAAGGAAGCCAAAGCAGAAGCTCTCTCCATCCAGCCCGTCGATCTGCGACTGAGGAGGAGACTGTCGCTTGTGAGCGGCCCCAGCGTCCATCTACGGCGTTGACTGACAAAGACCGAAGGCGTAGTCGGTGCCGTAGTGTACGCCCGCGCACTGAGGTTCACACGCGTCCGGACGTGGGCGTAGTGTGCAATGACGAGACAGACGTGATCTCTGTCCTCGCTCATCATGGAACGGACGGTTCGAAACAGACCATCGGAAGCCTTGGGATAGTATCCAAATTTCCCCAGGATGAAGTCGCCCATTGTCTCCTCGCAGACTCGCAGTAGTTGACAGCAGCCAGGCAGGCACGTCACCTTTCCACTTGTGAGACTCTGGCGCAGGCGACGCCGGTGCTGGCCAACCATGTACTCGGCGTTCTGATAGAGATACGAAATTGTCCAACCTCCCAAAGCAATCGGGTCTGGTCGGATGTAGCCGGTTACTCCCACGATCTCTTCGCCTTCTCTTGCGGTCTGCATCAGGTTGCGAACGCATTTGGTGTCGAATCGGGTGTCTGCGTCTATTCCCATAGCGTAATCCACTTTCTGGATGGATTGGGTCTCGAGGAAGCCTGAGAGCTCGGCGAAGAGCTTGGGCGAGATCATCTTCAAATCGGGGTTTGCCTTGCGCTGATTAAATTTGTTCAGGAACGTCCGGATGAGAATGATGCCATCTCGTTTGCCGCGGTTCTCGTTCTTGATAACGCAGATGATTGGAAGCCCTCGGAATTCACCCTTGATGATTTCAATGTCCATTGGGCCGTCGTCCCAGGCCGTATATGCTTCATTCATGAAAGTGCTAGTCGGGCGCTCAACAATATCTTCTTTGAGATGGGCGGATGTCGTCTTGGTCATGCCCTTGCAGCTAACACGACCATCGCAAACTACGACAATAGCCTTCTTGTGATCATCCAGAGACTGCTGCTCCGCCAGCGAAACCAGCGAATTCATCATCTCTTCATACGACTCGTTGTAGCAGCAAAGCAGGTAGACCAAGCTCTCCGGTGTTGCGGGGATCGTGATCTTAGGCGGGTTCAATCGCTTTCGGATGAGGGCATGGATGACCATGGTGATTTCGATCATATCCACAACGGCTCGAAGAATTAGGTTTGGGAAGAGGACCCAGGAATACTTTGCCCAGTTTGCGAACATGTACATTATGAAAAGGCTGAGTAGATCTATTAGCAACCCGTGTCTTGCGCACTGAGGAGTGATGGCATTGATTCACTTACTTGAATGGTATTAAGATGGCCCATATGACATATTTCTCAATCCTGAGACGATCCGTATTGACATCTGGAAGATGTTCGATAGCGCTGCTCAAAACCTTGGAGGAGAAAAAGCGCGATCGTTTCTTGAGATTGCCAGCAATCTGAGCGCCCGAGCTCGCGGTATTGAGGACATCCATCTTCATGGGGGAAAGATAGGGATTCCTGCGTCGTGATGTGGTGAACGGCGAGTGCTGCAGGAGCGAAAGATGCTATTCTAGTATGTTGTAAAAACGCCATGTACCTTTTCTCGAATTGAGGGTCAAGTGTCAGGGTACGAGCGTCAAACTAAGCATATCCACATTGGAAGTCTGGTTAATCTCTAGAACGCCGGCTAGGCGATACAGTTTCAGGCGGTGTAACGCAGGGACGCCAGGGACGGTGACAGGGCTGATCACCGAGGTACCTCCAGGCGGCGCAACATCTTGTGCCTGCGTGCGTGGCTTTCCTAAAACACATTTTTGTGGCGATTTTTCATGCTGAACACGCATTAGTTCGGAGGTACACCGGTGAGTCCAAACATACGGACCGCTTCGGAATACTTGGTAGCACCGAAGCTAAGACTTGGCGCGTAGCGAGACTCGCTGCTAGTGTATCAATACCGGATGAAATTTTGCCATCGCAATACGGTCATGTCTCAGTGGGATTGTGCGTTCAGTAGAGTATCAAGATAGGAGTAATTTAGCGAGTTCAAATATATACCTCGTCCCTAAACCATGTCGTCTCCGGCACTTCTCGATTACTGAGCTTGTCATTTCGTACATCACAATTTGTACGACCACGGATCATCACCGGATTACGACATTCCCATGGAGAAACACGATCAGAATGCCGTTGTTGCGATCATCGGAGTGGGATATGTTGGCGAACATCTCATGGAAGTCTTCTCTTCCGCTTACCAGGTTATCGGATACGACGTCTCGGTTTCCCGGATAGAACGATTGCGATCGAAGCACTCACAGAGAGACAATGTCAAATTCTCGACCGATGAGAGGGATTTGAAGGACGCGGCACACTTTCTCGTCTGCGTACCGACCACCCTGGGATTGAGCGGGCAAGTAGACTCATCACATGTCCGCAACGCGATAGACATGCTGCAACGCTACGCAACCAGCAAATCGATAGTAGTCATAGAAAGTACCGTCGCCGTCGGCATGACAAGAGCTCTCCTTGGGCCGCTGGCCGGATCCCGCGGCATCCTTGCGGGGATGTCACCAGAGGTAAGATGATCTTTTCGTCCGAAAGAACGAGGACTGGCTGACACCTACCAGAGGATCGACCCAGGCCGAATTGAGCCGCCGCCTAGATCAATACCAAAGGTCGTCTCGGGGCTCGACGACATTGTTCCGGGCTCGCTGGATGCCATTGTACGATTGTATGAGACGGTCTTTGATACTGTGATCCCTGTCAGCAAACCCGAAGTCGCGGAAATGTCAAAATTGTACGAGAATTGCCAAAGGACGATAGCCATTGCGTACGCCAACGAGATGTCAGACGCTTGTCAGGGACTGGGGATCGACCCCTTCGAAGTGGCACGCACAGCCGCCAGTAAACCCTTTGGGTATCTGCCGATGTACCCGTCGTTGGGAATTGGGGGTCATTGCATCCCGGTTAACCCGATCTACTTCATGTCGACATGCAATCTTCCGCTCCTACAACAAGCGCACGAGAAGATGATGTCGCGGCCGTCGCGCATCGCCAGCCAGCTTCTCGCAACCATGATGGACGAGTGCCATAAAAAACATGGTTCGACACACCGCCCTAGGCTTCTCGTCGCCGGAGTCGGTTTCAAGCCCGGGCAGTCGGACCTGTCACACTCGCCAGGCCTGCAGTTGCTGAATTACATGCGACAGTCTGGCGAGGTAGATCTCATGTTTTGTGATCCTCTGGTTAACCAGGAGGCGATACCCGAAGTATCAAGATTGGAAGAAGGTTCTTGGAAGCCCGACGTCTTGAGATCGTTTGACGCCATCGTTGTCGCGGCGAAACAACCTGGCTTAGACTACACAGTTCTGGAAACCTTGGCAGATGTGCGGATTGAAGTCTGGAACCGATGATAGCTGACGCGGGCGTCAGAGGTCGACACATCTTCAGTCGCATTCGCAAAGTGGCTCTATTGGTTGTTTGGCTGGCCATGTTCTGTACATTACGGTTTTCGCCTACTTAATGGTAATACACGCCATCTTTCGTAATCGGCCCGAGGAAGTGATCGTCCGGTCTTCGCATTCGGTACCCAAGTCAAGACCGGCTAATTTTGTCTGCACAATTGGAGATCGGGCCTAACGGGCGTTTATTTAGTCCATACCGGCGCTTTGGGGCATTGGCCCCTGAGGTTCGGATGTGAGCGGTGAGATGTTGCACTACTACCGATGGAAACTCAAACACGCGGCGAACAGACGTGAGGGAACCTTGTGCAACCGGCTTACGGCCTTGCTATGATCGGAACGGATGTAGAAAAGCTGGACAGCGCCGCATCAGTCATCCAGATATCCAAACCATCATGAATAGTGCATTGGGGGCTTACCATCCATTCTACTACACTCCATTAGGCAATGTATGCCCGGTGATAAATCCACTCGCCAACGTTGAGACTATCAACTACGGAAGATGTGGACCAGGAGTTCAGCAACCTGAGTGTAGCCGTTGCTGCTCGAAAGACGTGAGTAGTTGAGATCTTGATACATCAACTGCCGTCTTACTCATCGTTTCGAATAGGGCATTCGCATGACACATCCAAACTTTGCTGGTCAACATGCGTGTCTTTGGGACTATGGGTTAGCTTGCGATGGCACCCAATGGCCTCCAGGATTCAATACATCAGATACGCCTCGACCGAAGCTGGGAGATGTTCCCTATGGAACGAAGATCTTCAATTGCAAAGTGGAAGATACGCTTGCCCTCACGTACGATGATGGCCCGCGGGAGTGGACAGCGGATTTGCTGGACATCCTGAAGGCCAACGGCGTCAAAGCGACGTTCTATATCAGAACAATCAATCTGTACTGGGAGCTGATAGCCCACAAGTTCGACGAGAGGTCTGCGCTGATTAGAAGGATATACAAGGAAGGACACCAAATTGCGGGGCATACCTGGGGCCACAAGGACCTGGACAAGATGACTCCGCACCAGCGCAGAGACGAACAGATAAAAGCAGAGATCGTCCTCAACGACATCCTAGGCTTTTTCCCGACCTACATGCGCCCGCCCTTCAACATCTGCGGCCCTGAATGCCAGGCCGAAATGGGAGAGCTCGGCTACCATGTGGTGAGTTTGCAGAGAGCAGTGTGAAGGACCTAACTGACTGTGCCGAAAGACTGCAGCCGACCTTGATGGACGAGACTGGGCAGGTAACTACACCTACACGGAAGAGAACTTCATGGAGAAGATCAAGGGCAAGAACCGCAACGGGGTTCGGGCCTGGTTGGGCCTGGCGCACGACACCCACGAAGGTACCGTGCATAGATACACACAGTTTATGATTGACAACGCACGGGCGCATGGATACAAGCTGGTGAGAGTAGGGGAATGCTTGGATGACCCGGAGGAAAACTGGTATCGGGATCCTTTGACGGGTGACAGGCCTGTCGAAATGCCTCCCAGAGACATGCCGTGATCTATTCTTGTAATTAGCCTTTGATGATAAGCAATGATCTGAACCAGGAATCTGCTTGTCAGCAATGCGGGGATGGAAGTCAGGACCGAAAGTCAGAACCGAAAGTTACGTGTAGTCGATCCATGGATGGGTGCTTGACTAGTGATTATGTTCGGGAACGCGATGACGTCCCTGTCGCGTGCGGAAGATTGTCCGTGCCTCCGCCCGCGTAAACAGCTGTACCAGCAAGCCATCATCCTCATATACCAGCAATCATGTCCCGTACCGCCATACCACGTGCCGCACTACGTCTTAGCTCAAGCCCGTTATGCGTGTCTTCGAGGTCAATTGAGGCGCGGAGCCGCAGTCTGTAAGCTTCAATCGCTGGTTTGCGCAAACCCCTCCACTCACACCACCCAGGCCTATATTGCGACCAACACCACAATGCTCGTCACACGCCATCCGGAGCTTTTCTCTAAGCACGCAATTGCAGAAGAAGGCCGGTAAAGCGAACAAAGCCCATGCGCGAACCGATTCCGCACCACCCGTCAGCAACCCGGGTCCGCTCACACCTACCGACGAAGCCTACGATGTCTCGGGCTTGGAGGCACAGATCCTCAAGGCCCTAGAGAAGCTTACGCACGATCTCAGCCAATTGCGCAGTGGAGGAAAGACGAACCCTGAAATCGTGGAGAACTTGAAAGTGCAATTGGGCACGGCAGGAAACAAAGAGACCGTGAGACTGGGAGATATCGCACAGGTTGTGCCTAGAGGGAGAATGTTCAATGTCATATGTGGGGAAGACACGGTAGGTCAAGCCGCTACTACAACAACTCCAGGTGTTCTAACACTACACAGCACGTCAAGCACGTCACAAGTGCCATCGCCGCCTCACCGCACTCGCTCACACCCCTCACACCCGAACCCTCCAACCCACTCACGATCCAAGTCCCGCTCCCACCGCCAACGGGAGAATCGCGTCGCGCAGCCGTTGAGTCGGCCGTCAAAGCTTCTGAGCGAGCAGACAAGCTGATACAGCAAGGGCGTCAGGAACACAACAAGAAGCTGAGGAAATTTGAGCTGAATCGCGATGTGCTGCCGGACGACCTGCAAAAGGCGAAGAAGAAGATGGAGGAGGTGGTGAAGAAGGGACACGAGGAGGTCAAGCGCATCAGTGACGGTGCGAAGAGGGTGCTTGAGAGTCAGTAAATAGCATGGAATGGCATACTGCATTATCGGGAAAGTACAAAAGTATCACACTATCATGCGCAAGACTTCTGTGCACGACGCATGCGATTGAGAAGTGTTGCGCCTGGGCGGGTTTGTGTGAACTCTGCCTCAAGTCTGCCTCAGCAGTTTGCATGTGCTTACACAACTTCTTAGCAAAACGGTGGCCAATCGAACCATCACGTACTATCTCATACAGATGGCACAAGGTTTCAATTGGACGATGTAGCAGCCGGCATCAACACGAGCAATGCGAGCGGCTCAGCCTCCACAACAGTGCTTGGCGCGACACCCGCGCATCATCTGGTGACCATCAAAACCACCACATATAGGGAGTGGCTAGCCAGATTCACATGCCAGGCTCCATCTATAGGAAGATGAACATCGCGAGGAAGAGCTATGACGACTGTCATAGAGTCAGATGACACTGGTACAATCAGGCTTGGCGGAGCGGACGGTACGAAGGTATGTGTGCTGATACCGACAGCCTCTCTCATGACAGATGTTGACATGATCAGGGCACTACAATCAATACAACGTCCATAACCCGGGCTGAAGGTGTTGTGGTTACTCGCCTGCCTATGGAAGACGACCTCGAACTACCACCTAGCACCGAGGCGAAGTCGATCTTCCATATCTACGAGAAACGTAAGTGTTATAAAAGCATCACACCAATTTCCGTTCCTGCATTCGAACGAAGATCCGGCCCGACAATCAAAGAACAAAAGGCTCTACGCAAGGAGAAGAAAGAGCGTCAAGACGCTGGACTACCTGGTGTAGAACCAGAGGATAATGCTTTCTTCCTGCACCGACCATACCTCGCCTTCCACGTGCCGCCTCACGTACTTTACACTGGCAGCAGTAAAGACACCGGGCAGCCAGCTATCTTGATACACGAAGGCTGTTTCTGGAAAGAGTACAAGCTCCAGCTCCTCCCATCGACACCCGACACACTCGACCCCCGCGGCGTGGTACCATGGCGCCACAACGGCGGCGACAAAAAAGCGCTGAAAGGCGATCACCACAAACTCAAAGGGTACAAAGTGCGGACGTGGAGGTTGTGGGGTGAGACGGGGAAGGAATACGTTCACTCCGTCAAAGCCATTCGTAAGACGGGCGAAGGGCAGGATCCCGATGTGATTACGACGACGAATGGCAAGTTAGAAGAACCTGCGACAGCCGACGAAGTGGTGTATCTACGGTGGAAGAACCCTCTGTCGCGCCAAACGAGATGCTATTACTTCCACTATGCAGGTATTGACTTCTTCTGGAAAGGAACAGGCACAGTCCGAGAATCTCGTACGTGTGGTGTCTTGTTGCGGTTCAATCACCTAAAGCTAGTTGCCAGCCTACCTGCCACCGAAGGGATAAAAGAGCAGCAAGGTGAGGTGTGTTTGGGGGTATACACGTCGTCTGTTGCGAGTAGGAAGAGTGGTACTTTGGAGTTCTTCGATGCTGTTATCTTGCGTTTGGTTGATGAATGTGCGCCAGATATGCTCGCTCGGAGTGAGGACGGGACGGAAGAGGAAAAGACGGAAAGCGCGAGGCTCTTGCGCATGAAGAGGAGTAGATTGTATCAGGTGTTTGTGGCTACTGCGATGTGTATGATCAAAAGTGAGAAGGAAAAGAGACATACTTTGTTGGATTTGCTGGTGAATGTTGCTGAAGGTGGTGCGGGTGGCTAATTATTGATGGTTGGCTTCTCTTGAGCATATACCCCTGTCTTAATGTACCATTAGGTGTCAGTTATAAAGTCATGACAGTGTATGCATGCAGTCTGAGTGTAAGGCGTGTTGGTGTCTTGATGGAGCCTCGGCCGGTTGCTATCGATAAGACTCGCGCTAAACCTGGAGGTCATGACGTGGGAGATGGCCATTCCTAAGAATTCGACGCCGCCACTCCTCCGACACCCCATCTCCCTTCGCCGACTCTCCTGTATGCCCGCATTTGCATTTCCGAGACAGTACATCTGCGCACGCTGTTTGCGCACGAATCGAAGATCCAATGTCTTCGTTCCATCCCGACCTGCGCCGGCAGGGCCTCTGAGGCGATACGGGCAGACGGCAACACAGCGCAAAGACGAGGATGACGGCAAACAGGAGCAGGAAGATGCAGGAAACAATGGCCATGGACTAGGCGCGGAGGCCGAAAAGGAGGAAGGCGCATTCACGCGACGCATGCGAGAAATGAGTGAAGACGCGCTGGAGTCGGGAGGACATGGCGCCGTCAAAGCTGTGGAAGAGGCAGGCTTCAGTGCAGACCTCAAGGCGCAGCTCGAACAGCGAATCGCATCTGCAAACTTCAAATCGTCTGAAGCAGAGCTGCCCGCCTTCGCCTCCCGCCACACACGCGAGCTTGCCACAACAGAAGCCTGGACCGGCACCGAGTCCATCCACGATGCGAGCCTGCGCATGCTGAACGACGCCCATAAGCCGCTGCGACTCGGGCGACCAGCCAAGATGCCAGGCGTTCCTATACCCCAGTCCATTGATACCGGACATGCTCGGAGCAAGGAGGGGCGTGGCGTGAGATTGGCCAACGCACGCGACAGGAGTACCGTCTACGCTGCCATCAACGAAGACGAGAGTATAGAGGCTTTCGACCGAGAGAAGCGGTTGCAAGACCTCAAAGACCGCTTCGAACCAGGTGCGCGTACCATTGTCCCTGGCTCTATCCAAGGCATCGCATCTCTTGCGAACAAGAGAATCGAAGATGCCATCGCTCGTGGCCAGTTCAAGAACATCCCGCGCGGAAAGCAGGCCAACATCGAAAGAGACTACAACGCATCGAGCCCCTTCATCGACACGACCGAATACTTTATGAATAAAATTATACAAAAGCAAGAGATCGTACCGCCGTGGATCGAAAAGCAGCAAGAGCTCACTTCGGCAGCAAACAAGTTCAGAACTCGACTACGGGCGGACTGGAAGAGGCATGCTGCGCGCGTGATAGCCAGCAAGGGCGGATCGCTACTGGACCAAATCAAGACAGCTGAGGCATTCGCAAAGGCAGAGCTGATTGCCAACCCTCTGAGAAGGAAACAACAAGAGACCCTCACCACTGTTGACGATGACGGGCACATGTCACAAATTACCTTGTCTGGAGGACTGAAGGTAGACTCAGATGAAGGGCCCAACGCGGAGCCAGTAGTCACGGAACAAGTCGTAGCAAAAAAGGTTACATTTGATGCCTCCCCAGAAGCTGTAACGCAAGACCCAGCAGCAGCTACCGTAACAGAAACAACCACGGAAACCATGGAAGTACCTGTTCAAGCTCCCGAACCAACAGTCGCACCAGCACCGTACCCTTTCCGCGACCCAGATTGGGAGCGTATCGAAGGCGGCTACTGGAAAGTCGCCATCAAGGACCTCAATGACAAGGCGCGCAGCTACAACCTCCTCGCACCCGAGCTAGCTAAACGACCCTACTACAATCTGCAGCGCGAGCTGAACTCCTGCTTCGCCGACGTCGCGCCCCAGCTCGCCGGGGCCATCCTCGAACGCGTACGCAAACCGCCCAAGAAAGCAGATAGTTGGCAGAGCTCCGGCCAGAAGAGCGTGCTCGACAACATCATTGGAGGGCCAGTCCGCGTGCGAGATGAGCGCCGCGAGAAGCAGTATGGGTTCCGCCAATTCTGGAAAGACCTCTGGGCCGACAAGTCCAGCAACCCTTATTGAGCCAGTCACCACCAAGCCCGATCCTCGCATCCTCATCCCGCGGACTCCGAACCCTCTCGTCACCGTGTCCTTTCGAAACCCACTCGCCCACCGTTGTATGTAGCTACCGCGCCCTTGCTGCACGACATCGAGAGAGAGGAACATGATCGACACGCACATACGCTTTCGCCTATCCCTGGCTGTAATCCTTCGTAGCGACCTCGAGGTCAGTGATCAGCAACACGAATTCCAGGTTTTCAAGTTCTTGTTCAGGCTTGTCATGGGCATATGCACGTGTTTTCGAATGGGGACGGATCTACATCCTTTGACCCGGAATGAGCGGTGCCCCCCGCTACCGACGCCCTGGGTCGATAACGCAGGCGTGAGGCGTCGGGAGTGCCGTGACGGGCAGGGGGGTTGGATGAAGTACTACGGCCGTACACCCACCACAACAACACCAACAAGACGCATCCATGGGGTTTCGCGACTACCCAATGTCCCAATCTGTCGCCAGCTGCATGAATCCGCGGAGCTCGGCGAGTCCGCCCTACGTGGGAGAGAAAGTGAGGCGTTTGTTGTTGCTTTCGAACCTGTTTACCGGGAACCACGTTTCTCGGATTCGGATACGCTTAATACGCGACTTTCATGCGTGAATCTCGATGGTCGCGTTTAGCCAACTATTGGTCTCTCTGATATACGCAAGGGAGACGGTTGCTTAGTTGAGCTGACCGGGTTCAGCTCCTCGGCTCGGATGCATTGTTACTCAACCGGGCAGTACCTGCATATGGTTTCTCGGGTCGCTCAAGCGGCAGTTCTAGGCGGTACTTCCATGCGTTTTCCTACTCTATAGCCAAGCGTTGTAGAGCTTACACGAACCCGACAGCCTGTTAGCGTGTAGACATGCGCCGAGGTAGAGAGCAAATTATGTTGGTTATCGGTGTGCATATCGCTTTCTCAGCACCTCGCGTGTATGTATGTGTATGTGTGGATGACGGATGACAGACGGCAGCGGAGTACACCGCTGCGTTATGGTTGTCATGTCTTGGCGGCTTCAGATACTTGGAGTTGGTCGCCGATATCCGGGTCTCTCTCTTCCAATTACTACGCCTTTATCATTGTGGTCGGAACTTCTCACTGGTTGCTTCATTTTATTCAGCACTATCAACAATACACGTGCGGTGATGCTTGGGTCACCAGTGTCGGGATTTGGCGGGTTGCTCTCGATACGAGTTTGTACTGTTGAAGCTCGCGAGTAATTTACATTGGTGCGTTCTACTCGCCAGGCGTGAGATACTGTACTCTGACGTCGATCGTGATGCTTGAAGTTATCTACGTATGCACTATCAAGTTGCCGATATGCAGCGCGGCATCCCGTTCGAAGATCAAAGCAAAGAAGACGTCAGACCAGTATTGTTGTTTGCTTCTTCCGTGTGGGGTAGTGGAGTACCCGCCCCTGTCCTTTAGCACTATCATGATAGCGTATACTGCACCCGCATGCACATCATTCACATCTCAGAAGAACACATGAACGAAACGCAAAAGCAACATCACTTTCCAGTCCCCAGAAGAACTACTCTTGAGTCATTGCAAAGCAAGCATCATTGGTGGAACAACCCATCCCTTTCAGAAAAAAAGGTAACATTGTCGATCCCACCCCATTACCATCCCCACACACACCTCCATCGAGCCAACTAACAACATACGTCTAACCATATCGCGTAATCCTACTTTCCATCGTATCCAAAAGCAGTAACGAATGTGACCATTTCCTTCTTTCGCAAGTTCCCAAAGGGGAACGAGCATACTACCTATAAAGAATAGATAGGTAACAAGAACTATTCTCTAATAATAGAATATAGCTTTGTTAGAATAAAGTAGTTAAATACTATAATAAATAGTATAACTAATTAAGATTATAATAAAATAATTACATAGTAAATAGTAGGTAAAAAGTAATAATATTATTACTAAGTAAAGAATAACTATAAAGAATTACTATTTCTTTTATAAAAAATAGCTACTAGAATAATTATATAAATATTTACTTATTTTTACCTAAAGATAAAGATTTATAATTAAATCTACTTAATTTCTATTAATTTCTAGATTTATAATCTAAGTCTACTAAATTCTTTTTATTTTCTAAATTTATAATCTAAACTAGTACTAATTATATTAGTTTATACGTTATATTATATAGACTAATAATTAGTTACTTACTAGATCTTTTAGTAATTATAGAAAAAGAGATAAGAAAATAAGAGTTATTAAATTACGTAATAACTCTAATATTAACTAAACTAAAATAAATAAAGGTATTTTAGAATCTTCTAGTATAGTAGATTAAAACTAGCTACTAAAATCTTAATTACGTAAGTAATTAGATTTACTAGAAATTTTTCTAATTTATTAAAAAATTATAATAAGTATAATCTTAATAAAGCTTAATAATAATAAAAAGATAATAATAACTAAGTTATTATAATCTTTACATACTTTCTTAAGCTATAGTTTTTAATAACTAAATAATAAGAAAATATAAGTAGTTTTTATAACTAACTTATTAATAATAATTTATATAAGAAGTTTTAATAACTATCTTAAAACTAAAAAACCTATTTCTATTTCTATTTCTATTTCTATTTGCTAATATAAATAGTTATATAATAATAACTAAATATAAAGCCTAGACTAGAATCTCTAAGATATAAAAACTTAGAGGTTAAAAACCTAAGCTTTATAATAGTATTAATATACTATTTTTATTATTATAAATAATAATAATAATAACTAGTTTTAAATAATTAATCTAGTTTAACTAGACTAATTCTATTTATAAAATTCTTAAATTTAGAATAACTAGTAGGTTTAGTTAGACTATCTACTAGAATAGTACTAGTATTTTTATAAACTAGATTTATTTTATTATCTAGTAGATTTTCTCTAATAAAGTAATAAGTTATATCTACGTGCTTAGTTCTAGCGTAAAAAACAGGGTTTTTAGCTAGTTCTATAGCACTTAAAGAATCTGTTTTAATAATATTAGTTCTATTAAAAATAGAACTAAATTCTTTAATAGAATTATTATTAAAAAGATCTTTAATAAAATTATTAAGATATAAACTTTCTTTAGTAGCTTCTTTTAAAGCTATATATTCTACTTCTACACTAGAAATAGCTATAGTTTTTTATAGTTTTAAAATCTAACTAATAGTAATATTATTATTATAATTACTTTTAGAATTATTTAAAATAAATATATTGCCTGTAGTAGATTTTCGAGAATCTAAATTACCTCTCTAATCTAAATCGCTAATACCTAATAAATTAATACTATTATTAATATTATTAATAGTATTATTATTAGAATTATTAGATTCTAAAGATTGTAGAGTTAAATCTAAGCTATAATTACTAGTCTTTAATAAATAACTAAATATAAAATTTAAGTATTTATAATGTTCTAGACTAGAATTAGATATAAATCTAGCTAGGTAATTAACACTATAAACTAGGTTAGGCCTAGTAAATATAGTTAAATAAATTAAACTACCTATTTCTTTTTAATAGTCTTTAATAATAGAACTATCTTCTAAATTTTTAGATAATTTAACTTCTATAGGTAAAGGTATAGATTTAGGTTTATTTAAAAGCTTATTATATTTAAATAATAGTTTATTAATAAAACTTCTTTGCGTTATAATTAAAGATCTCTTAGATCTATCTCTAATTATTTCTACGCCTAGAAATTCTTTAATTTCTTCTAAATTAGTTATTTCTAATTTAGAAGTTCTAGTTAAATTCTTATATAACTTATTAACTAGATTTATATTTTTAGCAAATACTAATATATTATCTACGTGTGTAGCTAATACAATAGATTTAGTATTATGTATAAAAATACTATTATCTATATTTAAAACTTTAAAATCTAGTTATTCTAGAATTTTAGTTAAAAATAATTGCTACTGCCTAGAAGCTTATTTTAGACTATATAAAGCTTTATTTAATCTATAAACTAGATTATTAAAGTCTTTATTTAAAATAGCTTTATTAATAAAGTCTATTAAACTTTTATCTATAATATCTTTTAAAGCCTTTTTTAAGATATATTCTTCTAGGCCTATAGGTAATTGTATATAAATATTATTATTATCTATTTCTACATTAGAAAAAGCTTATTTAATATTCTAAGTATAAATTTCCTAATCTAGATAGCAGAAAATAGCTAATAATAGCCTAATAATACTAGGCTTACTAGTAGAAGCAAAGGTTTCTTTATAATTAATATTATATTTTTGTAGAAAGCCTTTAGCTACCTATCTAGCTTTATATTTTTTAATAGTATTATCTAAGTTTAATTTCTTAGAAAGAACCTATCTACCTTTAATAATATTAATATTATTAGGTTTATTAGTTATATTCTAAGTATTAGTTTTAATAAGATTATCTACTTCTATTTTTATAGTAGCTAGATATAGATCTTTATCTTTTCTACTTAATACTTCTTTATAACTTTTAGGTTCTATTAAACTATTATTACTAGTATTTAAAATATTCTCTATAATAGAATTATTATAAAGAGTATTCTAATTGTTTTTACTAGTATTAATATTTAATTTACTATTATTAAAGCTATTATCTTCTATAATAATAGTAGAATTAATAGCTAGTTTATCTTTAGAATAATTATTGTCTAGTTCTACTAAACTATTATTATTATTAGAAGAAATAACTCTTTTATTAGAGTTATTATTATTATTATTAATTAATAACTTATCTTTAGAATCTTTAAATTTAGAGTTATTATTATTAATAATAATATTACTATTACTATTATTAATAATAATTTTACTATTATTATTATTACTAGTAATAGATTCTATTTTACTAAAGTCTTCTTCTATAATATTATTATTATTATTAGAAGAAAGATCTTCTAGTTTTGTAAATATTTTATTAATATTTACGTTATTATTAGGCTTATAATAATAACCTTCTATAATTTTACAATCTCTAGCTCTAATAGTTTTATTATTACTAGAATTATATAATTTATAGATATTAGAACTACTAAATTCTATTAAATAATAAGGACTAGCTTTACTATCTAGTTTTTTAATTAAACTAGTAGGTTCTTTATAATAAGTTAAAGATCTAAAAATTCTAATATTATTAATATTAGGTATTTCTTTATATTTTAACTT